>NW_027497324.1:0-132734 GCF_021521415.1 Bidens hawaiensis | reverse complement strand
TGGTGAATTATATGTCATTATATGTGTTTTTAGTTCATAAGATTGTTAGTATAGACTTGTTCAATTTATTTGACTTGTCGACATCGTTAACGGTCGAAAAATCGGCTTTTAAAACGAAACCCTGACATGATATAGGGACTGATTTAGAACAGCCCCTAATGTGGTAAAATACTCATGTATTACATAAGTTAATACATGCGAAAAGGACAAGTTAATAAATTTAGTCCTAAACAGTTTGTGTCGCGAAAACCGACACGAAAACGTTTTAAAAGTTGTTATTTTAAGAAATATTAACAAAAATGAAAATAATATATTTTCACAAGTTAACTTGTAAAACTTGATTAATATATATGAAACAAGTATTTTACATGAATTACAAGTTAAATTTTAAATGAAAAACCGAAACGGTTCATTTTAAACATACAAAACCGACGAAACTGACAAGAATTATGAAAAAATATTTTCTTTAAACTTTTCAGCAACTGAAACTTAAAATATTTTATTTATATATTTAATTGTTTATTAATTAATTAAATAATAGTTAACGGAAAACCGACCTATGTGTACTAGCTAATGTGCTTATTTTCTTACGTGCTTGTGTGAACACTAGACTAAGATTAATAAACTAAAAAGGGTTCTTATAAAAACTAAAACCAAGTTTATTAACAAAACATGTGCTAATATAGGACACGGATTGGAACGAAAAGCTACAAACCGTGAGTTTCTCTATCAAACCCCCCCCCCCCCTCGTTTTTAACTGGACTTGTTTTCAAATTGATATTTAATTGTATTTTCGGGGGAAAAGCATATTCTTCATTTCATATGGATTTCATTGATATTGTAAAGGCATTTTATTTTACAAACTGTGTCTAATACGGGATGAGTCTAGTTGGCTAAATAACTGTTAACCGAATTAGTAAGGGCACAAAAATATGGGTAGATCTATCGGGGTGACGCCCCCACTTCCAATTGCGTTGGGTTAAAAGTGGGTATATTTTGAGTATGGTATGTATCGAGTTATCAACTATGATAGTCATACGTAATGTTGTATTCTTTGCTCGTTTACAACAACACAATTTGTTTAAGAAGTAAAATGCCTATTTTTTGTGATGTAATGACGGTAGATTATTACACACGGTTTGGTGTTACAATGGTGGTAAGCCAATATACATGGATATTTTGGATATAATTCGGGGTGTAGCGACGATTACACATGAATTGATATCGGATATAATGACAGAAGATCATTATATGGATGGTGTTTTCTATTCCTATATATATATGGACTATTTTGTTATAAAGGGAAATTCACCAAAACATTGTGTTGATTGATATTTTAATATGCTTTTCAGGTAAGTGAAGGTTCGAGAAGGCATGAAAGGAGGGCGTATCGTGTTTGAATAATGATGGAAAGATGTAAATCGTGCAATGGCATGTGTATGAAACTCTGATAATGTAACGGGATATTTTCTTTAATAAAAGATAAAGCTTTTATTATTAATTATTCTATTGTTATTGGATATCGGCATTGTCATAACCTGAACGACTTATGTTAAGTCTTCTGCTGTGTTAAGTTAAGATTTTCATGGTGTTGTAGAAGTTGGTATCAGAGCCAATAGTTATAGAGAATTAGAAAATATAAGGTTTTTTAAACTATAACCGTATATTCAATCACACGCTCATTTCCGTCTCTCGAAACAAAAAGGTAACAATATATATTATTAATTGATTATTGCTAACTTGAATAGATATATGCTTTTCAGATGACTACATCGCTTGTGATAGTGACCGGCACCGAGTCCAGTAGCGACAGTGCACCATTTTCCCCGATCGAGTTCCACCCGGTGGTTGCATCCGGACACCCTCGCTCGACTTCGGGAGATGCACCTCTTCGGGTGCACTCCCGGAAACGAACCAGGACTGCTCGTGATGCATCTACCTCCGCTACCGTGACTCCTTTGGCCGTGATCCCACCCCCACCACCGCCTCCTTCACCAGAGCCCTTGGTTGAGGAGGGTCCCACTGACCACGAGCTCATTATGATTCTCTTGGGCAAGGTTGCGGCTTATGAGAACGTCATCCATACTCTCATAAACCGTGTTATCACCATCTAACACAAACAAGGCACTGATGACCACTCGCACAATGCCATATGCCAGTATGTGTTCGACATATGGAATCAGGGGTTGAACTCGGAATCAGGGGTCGACTTTAGGAGCTGCACCTCTTCGGGTGTACTCCTGAAACGAACCAGGACTGCTCGTGATGCATCTACCTCCGCTACCGCGACCCCTATGGTTGTGATCCCACCCCCACCACTGCCTCCTTCACCAGAGCCCTTGGTTGAGGAGGGTCCCACTGACCACGAGCTCATTATGATTCTCTTGGGCAAGGTTGCGGCTTACGAGAACGTCATCCATACTCTCGTAAACCGTGTTCTCGCCATCTAACACAAACAGGGCACTGATGACCACTCGCACAATGCCATATGCCAGCATGTGTTCGATATAAGGAATCAGTGGTTGAACACGGAAGCAAGGGTGGGAAAGTTGGAGATGAAGAACGGGGTGATCGAGCCTTGTTTGTGTTACTTGATGAGCTTACATTAGATTGAGCTCACAATTAGTGTTGGTATTTTGGTTGAATGTTGTGTAACTTAATTGTTAAACTTGTAGTCTTTTGGGTACTTGCTATTATCTTGTAGGTACTTGTGAACTATGGTGGGTGGTTAAAGGTTGTAGTATGTATTACACCTAATTTTGTAGGTTTTGGTAATTATGTAAACCCCTCTGTTTTGGATGGTTACATACATGTGTTACGGATTTTGCTATTTAATCTCTTAAAAGTTTAGAAAATACTTCTTTTTCAAAACTAACAAAATTATATTCTTTTCCTAAAAGAAAACATGGCGCCTAAAACAAGATGAACAACTATCAACCAAGCGTCCGGATTACCATCTTCTCAAGATGAGTTAGCCCAATTAATCGCTCAACATGTGAACACGACACTCGAGCAACATGAGGCTAACCGCAACTCAAGCCAAAACCCACGAAATACAACTAACAACATAAACGGAGGAACCCCTAGAACATAAAATCTAAACGAAAACCCCTCGAGTAGTTTGGTACGCCGGTGCTCATATAAAACTTTCCAAGGTTGCAAACCGAAAGAATTAACGGGTGCTAAAGGACCTTTGGAAATTATCGGATGGATCGAGAAGATGGAATCTGTCATGAAATAAGTGATTGCACTCCACTCGAACAGATAAAATACGGAGTGTGTTCATTCCGTGATGAAGCACTCGAGTGGTGGAACTCCATAATTCAAAATCTTGGAGAAGATGCCACTTACCGTCTAACCTGGGAAGAACTGAAAGAAATGATGTTAAAAGAATATTGTCCCCGAAATGAACTTCACAAGATCGAATATGACTTCTTGCAGTTAAAGATGGAAGGTGCCGACATCGAACGATATACCTCCCGATTCAACGCATTGGCATGACTGGTACCCCGACTGGTTACGCCTGAATATGCAAGAATCGGGAGGTAAATCTGGGGCTTAGCTCCAGAGATCCAAGGAATGGTCACCTCCTCTAAACCAACCACCATCCAGTCAGCCCGAGAACTGGTAAAATCTTTAACTGATGATGCAGTCCGAATGAGAACTCTGAAAAATTCTAAAAAGAAAGCTGTCACCGCCGAACCCGGGCGGAAAAGCAGCTAACGAAAATCAGAAACCCGGAGAACTCAAACGGAAGTGGAATGGTAACTCAGTAGGACAGTTCAAGAGAAACCAAGGAACAGGAAGAATGTTCAGGATATGAATCCTTTTGTAACAGGTGTGGATGAATCCATGTTGGTGAATGTGGGAAGTGTAACCGATGCAACAGATTCGGTCATGTGGCTCGTGACTGTGACGCGAAGATAGCGACATCTACGGGTTTTCGAACTCCCGGATGGTTCGAGTATGGTACCATAGGACATTCCAGAGTGAATGCCCCAAAATCAAAAGTCAAAACGCTAGGGGCAAAGCATTCGAGATGAACGCGAAGAAGGCCCGGAAGGACTCATCCGTGTCACCGGTACGTTTCTCGTTAATAATCACTATGCTTATGTACTATCCGATGCCGGAGCAGATCTAAGCTTTGTTTCTAACCAATTTGAACCCCTTCTTTGTATTAAAACCAACAAGTTAGACAACAGCTACTCAATTGAATTAGCTAATGAAAACCTAATCGAGACCAGTGAAGTTGTTCGAAACTGCAACATTCTGTTAGAAAACCATAGGTTTCCAATCGACCTCCTACCAGTAGAATTAGGCAGTTTTGATATAGTAGTAGGAATGGACTGGTTATCCAAAAATGGAGCTAAGATTGTATGTTCCGAAAAGCTAGTTCGTTTACCAACCCCAACCGGTCAATGGCTGGTTATTCAAGGAGATCGGAGTAACACAGAGTTAAAACTCTCTAGTATCACGAATACCCGCAAGATGCTAAGGAAAGGATGTCCGGCTTTTCTCGTCAATGTGGTCGACACAAAGGCTAAAAAACGAAAAATAGACGATATCCTTTTAGTCCGAGATTTCCCAGAAGTTTTTCCCCGAAGATTTGCCTGGATTACCTCCTCAGCGTCAAGTCGAATTCAGAATCGATCTGGTTCAAGACGCCGCTCCGATAGCTCGATCTCCGTATAGATTGGCACCATCGGAAATACAGGAGCTATCTAATCAGCTTCAGGAGTTACTAGACAAGGGATTTATGAGACTAAGTTTCTCACCTTGGGGAGCTCCAGTATTATTTGTGAAAAATAAGGACGGCTCTTTTCGAATGTGTATCGATTACAGAGAACTGAACAAACTCACCATTAAGAATCGGTACCCACTACCGAGGATTGATGATTTGTTTGACCAGTTGCAAGGATCAAGCTACTACTCGAAAATCGACTTGCGATCCGGATACCACCAGTTACGTGTTGCAGAAGAAGATGTTCATAAGACCGCTTTCAGAATTCGCTATGGCCATTATGAATTTCTGCTCATGCCATTTGGTCTAACGAATGCACCCGCTGTATTCATGGACCATATGACAGAGTTTGTAAGCCATACTTGGATAAATTCATGATAGTATTCATCGATGACATGTTTATCTACTCATGAACCAAGAAATAACATGAGCAACACTTGAAATTGATTCTAGAATTGCTAAGAGAAGAAAAGCTATATGCCAAATTTTCCAAGTGAGATTTCTAGCTTCAAGAAGTCCACTTTCTAGGGCATGCAATTAATGAAAATGGTATCCATGTTTATCCAAAAAAATTGAAGCAAGTAAGAATTGGGAGACACCAAGGTCACCCACTAAAGTGCGACAATTTTTGGATTAACTGGTTATTACCATAGATTCATTGAGAACTATTCTTCTATTGCTTAACCCTTAACCCAATTGACTCAGAAAGACAAGAAATATGTGTGGACAGAAAAGCAAGAAGAAGCTTTCCAAGTGCTTAAACAAAAGTTGTGTAGTGAACCAATCTTGTCCTTTCCAGAGGGAACTGATGGATTCATAGTTTACTGTGATGCATCACGATTAGGCCTTGGATGCGTGCTTAAGCAAAAAGAAAAGGTGATAGCCTATGCATCACGAAAAATCATAGTACACGAGAAAAGAAAAGGTTATAGCCTATGACTTGGAATTAGGAGAAGTTGTTTTTGCACTCAAGATTTAGAGACATTATCTCTATGGCACCAAGTGCACGATCTTCACCGATCACAAAATCTCCAGCACATATTTGATCAGAAAGATCCGAGTATGAGGCAACGAAGGTGAGTAGAACTACTCAATGACTACGACTGTGACACTCGCTACCACCCAGGTAAATCAAATGTTGTAGCTGATGCCTTGAGTAGAAAGGAAAGAGAAAAACCACTCCGTGTCCCGAGCATTAGGATTAACAATTGAAATAAGCCTTACCATTCGACTACGAGATGCACAAAAGAATTCTTGAAACCTCGGAACATAAGAACCGAGATATTGTGAGGACTTGAGTATGAATTCATAACTATGTCTGATGGTACATTATGCTTAATCGATCGAGTTTGGGTACCACGTTATGGAAACTTGCGAAACTTAGTATTGGATGAAGCCCATAAATCCAATTACTCAATTCACCCAGGATCAACCATGTATAAAGATCTCCAAGAATTCTATTGGTGGCCAAACATGAAAAGGGATATAGCGGTTTACGACAGCAAGTGTCTAACGTGTTCAAAAGTAAAAGCTGTACACCAGATTCCACAGTGGAAATGTTGTGACTAAATTGCCAACTACCCCCAATAACCACGATTCTATTTGGGTTATTATAGACCGATTAACAAATTCCGCTTATGTCATTACTATTCGCGAGAAAGATAGCTTAGAGAAGTTAACTCGACTATATCTGAAAGTGATTGTAGATAAACATGGCGTACCTGTTTACATCATCTCTGACATAGACAATCGTTTCATTTCTCGATTTTGGCAATCCCTACATGAATCCTTAGGCACACGTTTAGACATGAGCACTGCTTATCATCCCTAAACCGATGGTCAAAGTGAAAGAACCACCCAAACCTTCGAAGATATGTTACGAGCCTGTGCTCTTGATTTCGGCAAAAGTTGGGATACTCATTTACCGCTAGCTGGATTTTCCAACAACAACTACCACTCTAGTATTAAGGCTGCACCGTTTGAAGCCTTATACAGGAGATAGTGTCGATCCCCTCTTTGTTGGGCTGAAGTTGGAGAGAAACAGCTGACAGGACCTGAAATTGTCCAGGAGACCACCGACAGGGTCTTCCAGATCAAAGATAGGTTGAAGGCTGCAGCAGACCGAGAAAAGAGTTATGCTGACAATCGCAGAAAACAGTTGGAATTCCAAGTTGGAGATCAAGTTCTTTTGAAAGTCTCACCCTGGAAAGGAGTAAAAAGATTCGGGAAGATAGGAAAGCAGAGTCCTAGATACGTGGGACCATTCAAGATCATTGATCGAATTGGTCTAGTAGCTTATCGACTCGAATTACCTTCAAATTGAACGGAATACACGACGTGTTCCATGCATTAAATTTGAAGAAATGATTGTCCAACGAATCATTGATTGTTCCTGTAGAGGATATACGAGTTGACGACAAGCTTCGATTCATCAAGGAGCCTGTAGAAGTCATGGACAGGAAAATACAAAAGCATAGACGAAATCGAATCAAGCTAGTCAAAGTTCGTTGGAACTCACGACTAGGTCCTGAGTTCACCTGGGAATGGCAAGATCAGATGAAACGAAAATATCCTCATCTATTTCCAATAAAAATGGAAGCCAGTGATACTTCCTAAATTTTGGGACGATATTTCTTAAAAGAAGGGAGAATGTAACATCAGAAAAAAATTTTGGCTAATGTAATCACATTTACCATCCTAATATCATCTTATTAATAAATTCTATCTTTATTAAGGCACTATATCTTGTAAAGTCAATAAAAGTCCAAATTTCGGCACGAAACGAGAAAAACGTGCAAAAACCTCGGGCAGCGAGCCAGAAAGCAAATAAATCAGTAGATGGATTAAATAATCCAAAAAATTCAAATATATATGAAAACATGTGAGACAACATAAAAATATAATTTAGGAAGGCTCAAATCACGAATATTGGAAAATAAGTAAGCACGAGCCAGTACAGGACCCAGAACGGACCCCCACACAAAATCTTTCCATGAAAAAGGTTTTTATGGTCCATACTATCAAGAATTTGATTTCTTTCAAAGTCTTACAAAAATTATTGAAAACGGGATCCGTTTGGATATTTAAATCACGCAATACGTTAAACGATTAATCGAAAATAGCTAGTTATTAAACAAAAACCCCTAATATACCCCCCCCCCCTCCCCAAGCCGGCCCCCACCTCCACCTCACTTAGTCACCTCCCAAACCCTCCAATCCTAATCCTACAACTAAACATCATATTGATTGTTGCTTCTAGAAGGTGGATTAGTTGTAAGCAAGAGAGGCCATCCACCAATCACTCTACAAGCCAACACAAAACTCTACCTCTCCCTCTCCCTTAAAAAGCTATGGCCAAACACCCTCTTGGCAAACACAACACAAATCCAAACATAAACACACACACACACACACATTAATCAAGATCAAGAAGCATGAAGGTTTAGGGATTAGAAGATCAAGCATACTAGGGAGGATTAAGCTAGGAAGCACACTACTTTCACTCAGCATTTTCATCTTTCAAAAATTCTCGAGGAACAAGTAAGTAAAGTTATGATTGATTGATTATTAGATATAAATGTATAAGGTTTATTGTTCTTGAGTAGATTGAAAGATAGAAAGTTTGAAATTATGGATGAATGTGTTTGTGTGTGGGTGCCGTAGGTATGTATGTATGTGTAAAAGGAAGAATCAAACTCATTTACACGTGCATACATTCATCCTAAGGATCCAACATCGATTGTTAAAGTTTGATTTTAGGTATTGTTAATCTTTAGAATACTTGAGGTGAACTTGGATAAACATAATGTTACGGTTTGTTGTTAATGGACTTAGGATAACTAATGAATCAACAATTGATAATATGGATTTGACTTAATGAAGATTGTTGTTAGAAATAAATAAAATAAGAACTTTTTCATAAAGTGAAAATTTGGGGATTTTTGGTTACGGATTAATTAAGGGGTTTTGAAGGATTGATAAATCAAATAGTGATAAGGAATAACTTAATTGAAAGTAAGATAGGTTGTATGCTAGAATTAATAGTTGGAACTTGAAGATTATTAAAGTTACTAAATAGGGAAATTTTAATTTAAGAAAAGTTGAAACATGGATTTTGATGTGAATACTTGTGATGAATGTGATCAATATATGATAAGTAACAACCTTAAACTAAGATAGGGTGTATGATTAGAAATATGGATTAGCTAACACATTGGTTAAAATGGACAACAACTTACTAAAGGTAGAAACTTTATTGAATGGTAAATTGAAAGAATAATATGGAAATAGAACACCTAGGATGCATGAAACCCTATCAAAATAATTGAATGAACTAAAGTTGGAATTGTACTTAATCAAAATAAAAGAATTAAATCAGTTGAATTATCAAATAATAAAACTTACTATAATATGAAACTTTGTTAGAACAACACTTAGAAAATTTATAAAAATCCATGATCTTGAGATTTGTGTGATTAGTTATAAAGAATAGAACCTTATAAAAAGTTCATACTTAACTTTATTGAAAAGAAACATATTTGAATCATGAACTTAGATTCTTTCAAAAGGGAATCAGAACTCTTTTTGAAAAGTAAGATTTTCACATGATATGAACTTACAAAATAGGTTAAAGATCTGGACTTTTAAAGTGTTTAATAATATTTGCACATATAAAAATAACAAGCTTAATTAGTAACATTGTTAATAAAACCTAGAATATGAACTAGGAACCTAAAACTCGATTAAACATGTCTTATGGAATTAAATGGTTAAAACAACAATTTATGGTGAATTATGTGTCATTATAGGTGTTATTAGTTCATAAGATGATTAGTATAGACTAGTTCAATTTATTTGACGTGTCGGCATCGTTAACGGTCGAAAAATTGGCATTTTAAACGAAACTGACACGAATATTGGGGACTGTTTTAGAACAGCCCCTAAAGTGGTAAAATACTCATGTATAACATAAGTTTTAATACATGAAAAGAGGACAAGATAATCAAACTTAATCCTAAACGGTTCGTGTCGCGAAAACCGACACGAAAACGTTAAAAAGTTGCTATTTTAAGAAATTATTAACAAAAATGAAAATAATATATTTTCACAAGTTAACTTGTAAAACTTGATTAATATATACGAAACAAGTATTTTACATGAATTATAAGTTTCATTTTAAAATAAAAACCGAAACGGTTCATTTTAAACATAAAACCGATAAAAACCGACGAAACTGACAAGAATTATGAAAAATAAAAGATTAATATTTTCTTTAAACTTTCCAGCAACTGAAACTTAAAATATATTATTTATATATTTTAATTGTTTATTAATTAATTAAATAATAGTTAACGGAAAACCGAACTATGCGTAATCGCTTATGTGTTTATGTGCTTATGCGGACACTAGACTAAGATTAATAAACTAAAAAGGGTTCTTATAAAATCTAAAACCAAGTTTGTATTAACAAAACGTGTACTAATATAGGACACGGGATTTTGGAACGAAAAGCTACAAACCGTGAGTTTCTCTATCGAACCCCCCCCCCCCTCGTTTTTAACTGGACTTGTTTTCAAGTCGATATTTTATTGTGTTGTGGGGGAAAAGCATATTATTCATTTCATATGGATTTCACTGATATTGTAAAGGCATTTTATTTTACAAACTGTGTCTAATACGGGATGAGTCAGTTGGCTAAATAACTGTTAACCGAATTATTAAGGGCACATAAATATGGGTAGATCTATCGGGGTGACGCCCCTCCCCCCCCCCCCCAAACTTCCAATCGCGTTGGGTTAGAAGTGGGTATATTTTGAGTATGGTATGTATCGAGTTATCAACTATGATTGTCATACGTAATGTTGTATTCTTTGCTTGTCTACAACAGCACAATTTGTTTAAGAAGTAAAATGCCTATTGTTTTTGTGATGTAATGACAGTAGATCATTACACATGGTTTGGTGTTATAATGGTGGTAAGCCATTATACATGGATATTTTGGATATAATTCGGGGTGTAGTGACGATTACAAACGAATTGATATCGGATATAATGACGGAAGATCATTATATGGATGTTGTTTTCGATTCATATATATATATATATGGACTATTTTGTTATAAAGGGAAACTCACTAACACATTGTGTTGATCGATATTTTAATATGCTTTTCAGGTAAGTGAAGGTTCGACGAGGCATGTAAAGGAAGGCATCTCGTGTTTGAATAATGTTGGAATAATGTAAATCGTGCAATGAAACGTGTATGAAACTCTGATAATGTAACATGATATTTTCTTTAATAAAAGATAAAGCTTTTATTATTAATTATTCTATTGTTATTGGTTATCGGCATATGTCATAACCCGAACGACTTAAGTTAAGTCTTCCGCTGTGTTAAGTTAAGATTTTCGGGGTGTGACATTAGGATCACTATAAGTAGATGATCCCTCTTGTGCAATTTGAGTAAGAATTGCCGTCATTGGATTTACAGTACTACTCAAAGGCATACGTCCTCCATAAAAAGTTGGATCTTGAGTTTCTTTTGAAGGTTTCAAACATTTCAGATCATATTTTCGAGCTTCCACTTTTCGCATGAATTCTGAGGCCGTTAGATATTCATTCTGAAATAATTGTTTTCTTTCAAAACCATGAGAAATGTTGAATATGAACTAGGTAAAGCATTCTTCACTGTATCAATTTTGTCAGATTCAGTGGGTTCCATCTTCAACTTGAACATTTCAGCTATCAAATGATTAAAACAAGTAAGCATCTCTTCAACAGTCTCATCTTTTAATAAGTTAAAGTTTCGAAATTGAAACTTCAACATCGCCTTCTTGCTTTCTTCTGTGTTTCTCATACTTCTCATCTTTATGTGTTGAAACAATGATGCACATATCTTAATACTCCCAACTTGATGAAATATGTTATCGGGTAATGCCATGGTCAAAGTAGAATATGCTTTAGTCTCGAATCTAAAGCTTTCTTTTCCTCTTGCGAGAATTGAGAAAAAGCTTTTGGAGTAAAACCCGTAGTTGCATTACCAATCATTGGAACTGTATAAACTTCATCAAGACATTGAGAACAATCGGATGCACAGAGCCAAGATGTGCTCGAAAACGTGGATCCCATTTAGCGAAATTGCTAAATTTCATTAGATGAGGACATTTCAAATGAGATCCAATTTCTGCATCAAGATGTAACATTTGTTGCATCAGTGCGTTCTGAGATGCCAATGCATAAAACCAACATTTTAAGTAAACAAAGTTCAAATTTAAATTCAATTCAAACTTTAGGGTTAAAAGTAAAATTCCAGTAGCGAATCAGGAAGAGTGATTCTAACGAATTAAACGAATCAGGCACAATAGTCTTAACGAATTAAGTGATGTCTGGATGACATATCAAGAACAGTAATTTAACGAATCAAAGGACGAACCAGTAACGAATCAATGACGAATCAATTGATGAATCAATGACGAATCAACTGAAGAATGAGTAATGAATTAGTGACGAATGAGAAAGACTAATCAATGACAAATCATCAACGAATCATTGAGCACGAAGTAGCTACAGTGAATAACGAATTAGTTTGTTATTTAGTTGTAACAAACTTTACACGTGTCACGAATCAGTTAGAGACTGATAACGAATGACGACACGTGTATAACGAATTAATCATAACGAATCAAAGGCAATCTTCAAATCTTTAAAACCCAGATTTCCATAAATCCGGAAATTTTCCAGATTCAAAATTTGCCAAAGCCCAAAACACACTTATGTATTACAACCTCAATATAGCACCAAATAAACGAAATCAAAAACCAAACTGCTCGTAAATATATAGCGAAGACACATTTCGTATTCCGAATATATTAACTCAATCCAATAATCACCAATTAACAAAAATCCAATACTCACTATCCCCTGTTCCGTACAAACTTATATCTGAACCAAATTCATCAATAACATCCTTTATATCTCAATTCAATTCACATAAAACCATCAACAAATTACACCAAACACAATTCAATCCAACTCAATCCACAATTAACATATTCAAATGTTAATTCAACCAAACTTTAAACCGATAATTAATCAATAAACATCAAATTCTTATCAAATTACCTTAACTAAGAGCAATATAACACTAGAAAGCTTTGATACCACTTGTAAAACACCATATTCAGATCTAATTAATCCATATACGTATTAGATTGATTAAACTATGGATCTAGTTATATGATATGTTCTTAGTTAATTAGTTGTATTATAATAGTAATAATAAGATTAACTAAGTGTTGATTGAGAGAGTAATTGGGCAGAGGTTCGAGGCGATAGCTTAAACAATACTTAAATTACTCAAGGCATAACAGCCTTATATAAAAGAAAAATCCCCATTCATTACACATCATGTAACGAATGGGCTCCATTCGTTATCATTACATAAGTTAAGCGGAAGGCATAACAAATTACTGATTCGCTATACCCCCATTCGTCAACATTCCATGACGAATGGGATACAAACATAATGAACTAATGTCCATTCGTTAAACATCCTTAGAGAATGGACTGTACAGTAAACGAACTGGCTCATTCGTTAAACATCCTTAACGAATGGGCCAATATATAACGAATGGGCTTGGTTTTCCATAAATACCCCTTACATTAAAATAATAATAAATCACAACCGATAAATTACAAAGACTCGAGATGACAAAACTATGCACTAACAAGTTTTAGTAGAGAAACCAAAAACACATCGGCGGACATCAAGCTACCTATTTATATTGAGGGAGTAAATTCTTTCCAAAACACATATGTTATAGATAACTTGTCGTGTTGCAATGAGATTCTTGGTAGGCCTTGGATACATGAGATGAAAGTAGTAGCTTCCACCTATCATCAATGTATCAAACTCCCAACCCCATGGGGAGTAGTGAAGATAGACAGTGACCAAGCGGAGGCAAGGAACTACTATACTTCCTCTATGAAGCAAGATACGAAGGAAACCATAGCATATCAATCAATGCAAAATTCAAGAGAGGTACTGGAGGCCCGGGAAAAAGATTTAAAAGAAGTATCCTTGGACCCCGAAGAAACAGATGTAAAGGTATATATAGGATCCAATATCCTCAGCAACATTGAAGAGGATTTGGTATCCTTCCTCAAACAAAGGAAGTCCACATTTGCCTTCAAACACTCTGATATGACAGGTATATCTACAGATATTATTACGTATAAGTTAGGTTTAGATACTTCTATCAGGCCTGTCCACCATAAACGGAGGAAATTTGCGCCTGAAAGAAATATCATTATCCAAGAAGATGTTGAAAAACTTCTCAAAGTAGGTATGATACGAGAGGTAAAGTATCCACGATGTTTAGCAAATGTAGTGGTTGTTTCTAAGAAAAATGGAAAGTGGAGGGTATGTGTCGATTTCACTGATTTATACAAGGCATGTCCCAAGGATCCTTTCCCCTTACCACACATTGACTCCATGGTGGATGCTACGGCAGGACATGAAATGCTCACTTTTATGGATGCTTCCTCTGGATTTCAAAAAATTCAGATGGAACCATCTGATCAAGATGATACAACATTAATGACTCCTACCAGCATATATTATTATATTGCTATGCCATTCGGACTAATAAATGTAGGGGCAACATACCAAAGATTAGTCAACGTGATTCTCAAGGATCAGCTATGAAAGACCATGGAAGTCTACATAGATGACATGGTAGTAAAGTCAATGAAAGCTGAGGATCATCTCAAAGATCTTGAAGAAGCACTCATCATCCTTGATCAGTACAATATGAAGCTGAACCAGTCAAAGTGCCATTTCGGTGTCAAGGCTGGGAAGTTCCTAGGATATATGATGACTAAGAGGGGAAGAGAAGCAAGCCTTGAGCAGATTAAAGCCATCATCAATTTCAAGTCTCCTGTGAATGCCAAAGATGTCCAAAGACTGACGGGAAGGATAGCTGCCCTCAATAGATCTACTTCCAGATCCTCAAAGAAGTGCAAAGACTTCTATGATATCTTGAATAAGATATCAAGGATTATCTATCCTCAGCTCCAGCCTTGATGAAACCAATAGACGGTGAGCCATTGTCTCTATACTTAGTCATTTCTGGTAATGCAGTCAGTGCTGTTCTAGCCAAGGATCATGAAGGTCAACAGCGTCCGGTATATTATGTAAGTAAAAGCCTCTTAAACGCAGAGGTCATGTATTCTCACATTGAAAAATTAATTCTTGCTTTAATTATGGCCTAAACCAAGTTGAGACATTATTTTGAAACACATACTATTATTTTAAGGACTAACTATCCTGTTAAGAATGTGCTTAGAAAGCCAGAATTGTCAGGAAGGATGACCAAGTGTGCTGTGAAGCTGAGCGCATATGATACTAAGTATGAGCCCAGAACAACCATTAAATCACAAGTGCTTGAAGACTTTGTGGCTGATTTCAGTAGTGACATGCAAAAGGAAGCTGATTTATATGTTAAGCGACTAGAAGAAACCAAGGATCCTTGGATCCTCTTCACAGATGGAGCATCCAACATAAGAGTCATGATTGGGTATTCTACTGAAATCACCACAGGGGGACATAATATCCCAATCCATTGAATTTGAATTTCAAGCCACCAATAATGAGGCAAAATACGAAGCACTTATCGCATGTTTACTTTTAGCCAAACAAATGAGGATCAGATATCTTCAAGTTTATATTCTTTACTTATAACTAACCACTATAACGGTTCTTATACTGTAAAAGGTGAGAATATGATCAAGTATTTAGAAATTATAAAGGAATTAGCAAAATCCTTCAAGTTTTTTAATATCATGCAGGTACCGAGAGATGAAAATGTTGGGGAAGACGCCTTAGCAAATTTAGCATCATCCTTGAAGATCCCGGATGATGTAAAAATACCTATCATTCACATATTGTCTCCGTCAATTGGGGAACATAAAGCTATGGAGGTGACAACGGATTGTGCAGAAGAACTTACGGATACTTCATCCTCTCCAGGATCTTGGATCCTTCCAATCAAGAAATTCCTCCAACATGGAGAAATCCCTACAGGGGAAAACCCTAAAGCTTTCAGAATAAAGGTATCACAATTCATTATTTTACAAGATACTATATATAGAAAGTCTCTTGTAGGTCCCTACTTGAGATACATTGAGGATCCTGAAATACAAGAGGTGTTTCAAGACTTCCACGAAGGTGATTGCGGCAACCACATAGGGAGGGGAGAGCATTATTCTCCAGGATACTTCGGACTGGATATTTCTGGCCAAAAATGAAGAAAGATGCCATGGAGTACTCGAGGAAGTTTGATGCTTTCCAAAGACATAGCAATATTCTTCACCAACCAACGGAACCTATGTATCCTATATCCTCTTCATGGCCTTTCATGAAATGGGGAATGGATATTGTAGGCAAGCTACCTAAGGCACCAGGTGGAAAGGTCTTTATGCTTTCTATGACAGACTACTTCTCAAAGTGGATTGAAGCAGAAGCATTCGTGCAAGTCCGTGAAAGGGAAGTTATATCCTTAATTAAAATAAATCTTATAACTAGGTTCGGTATCCCATCTGAAATAGTTTGCGATAATGAATCCCAGTTTATTGGGAAAAGATCTACTAACTTTTGTGACAGTTGGGGGCCTCAAGATGATCACTTCTACACCAGTTCATCCCCAAGCCAATGGTCAAGCAGAGTCAAGCAACAAGATTATCATCAACAACTTGAAGAAGAAGCTAGGATCCAAGAAAGGCAAGTGGGCTGAGGAACTTCTATATGTTCTTTGGGCTGATAGAACAACACCCAAGAATGCAACATGTCAAACACCCTTCTCATTGGTGTTTGGAGCGGAAGATGTGATCCCTACAGAGATGGTGGTTCCTACCGCTAGAACAAGCAAAGATCATAATGGCAGCATACCAATAAAGGATAGTTGGGGCATACAACAAGAACATCAGGATTCAAAGATTTCAAGGGGATTTGTTCTTAAGGAAGGCTTTCCAAAATACAAATAATCTCGCAGACGGAAAGCTTGCACCTAAGTGGGAAGGGCTCAGAGACCTAGCAAAGATCAGAATGGCAGCATACCAACAAAGGATAGCTGGGGCATACAACAAGAACATCAGGATTCGAAGATTTTAAGAAGGAAATTTGGTTTTAAGGAAGGCTTTCCAAAATACAACTAATCCCGCAGACAAAAAGCTTGCACCTAAGTGGGAAGGGCCCTACTTGATTGAATCAGAAGCAGGAAAGGGGCCATATCATCTACTTACCATGGAAGGTGACCGGCTACCAAGAGCATGGAATGCTATCTATCTTAAGAGATACTTCATTTAATCAGGATCAAGGATCCATAAAGGATCAAGGATCCTAAAGTTGGTAAAATCTTTTATTATCATTTATTCATTTCAGATTTATATTACTAACTAAGGAAAATATATTCTTAACATTTATGTTTTCCAAGCTTTAAGTGACAATGCAGCTGTCAGTTAGAGATTCAATGATCAAGAGGTTGGCCACATCTCCCTCACATTTCAGGTGCATCGATATCTCCCTGGTTTAATCACACGATTAAGGTGCGATCCCCGATGATCACACCTTCTAAGGTTTAAAGGTTTTCACATTTCTCACGAATTAGAGTTTCTACACTCTCGCATGTAACGCATGTTATCCAAAGTATAGTTCGGGGCAGTGGGACCAATACACGCTTAGTGGTTGAAAATTTCATTGCTTTCAGCTGTTTGGAGGATCCTAAGAATTGATGGTAGACGTACCATACGCAAGGTTTTGGCGTTTTCATGTCACTCACGTTTGGGCTAAATCTTGGTTCGGGCTAGTCCCCAGTTTAACATCCGTATCTTTGGGCCAGACCCTAGTTTGGGCTTGTCCCTAGTTTATTTGGGCTTGTCCCCAGTTTTTTGGATTGTCCTTAGTTTATTTGGGCTTGTCCCCAGTTGTTGGGCTTGTCCCCAGTTTATTTGGGCTTATACCCAGTTGTTGGGCTTGTTCCCAGTTTATTTGGGCTTGTCCCCAGTTGTTGAGCTTGTCCTCAGTTTATTTGGGCTTGTCCCCAGTTTATTTGGGATTGTCTTTAGTTTGTTGGGTTTAATCCTAGTTATTATGACAAGTTATTTGCATCAGGTATCCTAAGTCTAACTACAAGAATCGAGGAAGTATTCACACTTGTGGTAACTTAGGTCTAATCAGACCTAATGGTATGATCTTTACTTATCAATTTTCATTTATTCGAATTATATCTTTAATTCAAATATGTAAGGATCCAGGATCCTTAATTTTTTTTTATAAGGATAGTTTACCCTTGAAAACTGTTGTTAAAACATTTCTTAAAACTCTTTATGGATCTAAACTGTAAAACTATTCTTTCATAATAATAAACAGTAAGCAAATAGTCAAAAGGTTTAAGTTATTACTATTAAAAGGTCACCTGCTCTTACCAAAAACCTTATCCCGGATTTCACCATACAAAAGATGGACCATCCAGCCGGTGTTAAGCAGGTGTTAATAACAGTTTTAAAGTGCAGGACAAATAAAGGAAAGGGGCATCAAAGGCTTCATCCCCGAAAAAAATATGATCCATCCACCTTTGCTACCACTCATAATTGTCTTAAGGATCACAAATCCTTTACCCTAGTTAACTATTGTCTTAATACAAACCAACAGATATTCATCAAAACACAAACAAATAAAAAAGTAGGCTCGAGCCTTGTCTTCTTTGTCATTCATTTCCCACTTTAGCAGCCTCCTCCTAAGTCGTTGCATCCTTCCCCACTTCACCCATCTCAGCCTCTTGACCACCAGTCACAGTATTTGTGGTTTCACCAGCTTCATCTTCACCACCGCCCAACGCTGCCAGATCTTGCTTCAACTTTGCCAAATCTCATGTCGACTTGTCAAAGTAAGTATCATTAGCCTCAGTCACAATCCTGATCCTGGCTTGAAGAACAGACTTGGCCGCCCAAATTTTGGATTCGTTGGAGTTCGGGCATAGAATTTCTGCTGAGGATCCTCTATCCTTGAGTAACTTATGGATAAATTATCCTTAAGATATGTTCAAGGTTGCAAAGGATTAAGTATCCTTGGTATTATTTGTTTACTAATAAATGTATTTGAGTGGTGATGTGTTTGCTAGATATAATGGTTGGATGACTTAGTCACCCTATTTTAGCGCTACTGGATGACTCCCGCACGAGGTCAAAGAGAAGGAAACGACTAGTGGGAAGAGTGACGTGATTATAGGAAATATTTGTTAGTTGTTACTTTTATTTATAACGAGATTATTAATCAGTTAGGGACACTTGTAATCTCCCACACCTTAGCATTTCTGAGAACTCTCTCTAGCACAGCACTCACACTTAGCTTTTATTGTAACACTGATCATAATCTCCACATTTGTAACCCGGTTTTTACATTAATAAAGTGGTGATAGATGATTTGTCATCACCCGGGGTTTTGTGCCGGCGATCCGAACTAGATCAAGGGCTTTTCCTTGCAACAAATCTTTGTGTTTGCGTTTGCAATTGATTTATCATCGTTCTTATCAAATTGGCACTAATCCTCACCAAATGAATTTGGTTACATTATCCTTAGTAGATTTTTGACCAAAACAATTTAGCGCCCACTGTGGGGGAAATTGGTGCTATAATCCATATTATTCCTATCAATTTTCAATCTATTTACCTACATCACCATCAATGGCCAGTCAACAATCTTCTGCTTCATCCACCATGCCTTCATCAATTTCTCACCCACAAAGAACCTTACCACCGATACCTCCTCCGCTAGCAGCAGCTCCAAAGACCACCGCGGTTGGAAACAAAACACAACTTCCAGTGTTTCAGAGCTCAAAAACCACTGCTACCACTTCGGTGGTTAACTCTAACAATGATGTTTCTGCTATGTTTTCACAGGTTAAAGGATACATTGAGCAGCAGAACAAGACTAATCAAAAGATCCTTCATTAGATAGAAGATCTCAAGATGAACAAGAGGCCATTGGAGGATCAGACTCCTTTGGTGCCTAGGATGCTGCATTTCACCACTCCAGGATCCTTGGCTCAACATCTTCAAAGATAATCTATCCTTCAGCCAGGGTCTATGGGTCAGTTGGCTCAGGATCCTCGATTTTCCAGCCAGGATCATCTATCCTCCAGCCAGGGTCTATGGGTTAGCAGGCTCACGGATCCTCGAATTTCCATCAAGGATCATCCATCCTTAATCCAGGGTCTATGGGTCAGCAGGTTCAAGGATCCTTGATCTTTCAGCAAGGATCATCCATCCTTAATCCAGGGTCGATGGGCCAGCAGGCTCAAGAATCCTCGATCTTCCAGCGAGGATCATCAATCCTTCAACCAGAATCCTCTGGGTTGTATCTCCAAGGATCCTACAACTCCCAGCCTCAAGGATCCTTCTTCCAGAATCAAGGATCCTTAGAAGTTCAGCATCAACGGTCCTACGAGATCCATGAAGGAGATATCATCCCTATGCAGACCATTGCTTCTGGTGGACCAACTCCCGTAGCAGACGCTTCCTACCTCAGCTATTCTTCTGGAATGCCAACATTCACACAACAAAGAGGTAACACCTATAACTCTATATCCTTAGAAGCGAATCTTGGTCCTATACATGGTGCATGTATCAACCAAGCTATGGCTAAGGAACTGCAGAAGCTTAAGGATATGATATCCAGCGTGTCACGGGTGGTCTGACCAATCCCTGAAATACCAGAAGGGAGCCACAAGTTGTCCATATTTGCTCCACCTATTTGTGATGCTGAAATCCCAAAACAATTTCAGACCCTCAACATGAAGATGTATGATGGAACAACTGATCCCGAAGAGCATGTGGCGCAATACAAGGAGAGGATGGAGATTAATCCAATTCCTGAAAAACTCAAGGAGGCTTGTCTATGCAAGGGTTTCAAATCCACACTAACAGGATATGCACTTAAATGGTTGCTAAGTCTTTCTCCTTATTCTGTTACTTCTTTTTCGCATTTAGTTAACTTGTTCAACAGCCAGTTTTCTTGTAGTAGGAAATTTGAAAAGTTAACTAGTGATTTGTATAGAGTTATCCAGCCTTAAGATAAATTCCTTAGGGATTTCGTTACAAGGTTTGGCAGGGAAGCCCTAGAAATCCCTAATCTTGATATGGCTACTGCTGTTGAAGCATTCAAGATGGGATTCAAAGGGGCTCCCCCTTTTATTATGATCTTGTGATTACTCCATGCAGGAATTTAGATGAAGTCAGAAACAGGGTGCTAAGATTCATACGGCTAGAGGACGACAAGAGGATCCAGCAACGGTTAGGGGTTCAAACGAAGCAAGTATCTCCCGACAAGAAACAAGGATCCTTGTTCAAGAACAACAACTCGAAGCCCTACTCCAAATTCAACAATCAAAATGTCTGAGCAGTCGGAGAATGAGATGATGACAATGAAGATTACCCGAGCATTTCCGAATATTGCTTCTCAGTGGATACTCATGGTTTAATTTGTGCCATGAAGGATCTAGGTGAGAAGGCAAGGTGGCCTCGAAGAAACAAGAAAACAGCATCCTTCAAAGACAATCCAAATGTGTGCATTCCAAGAGGATTTCGGCCATCAGACTAACGATTGTATTGGTTTAAGGAGGGAAATTGGATACCTCCTAAGCAAGGGCCATTTCAAGGAGCTCTTGGGAAGAAAGAAGTCTAGGATCCAGGATCCTGAAGAGGTCCCACAAAAAGCAACTCCGCCCTCACCAGAGGCGCAAGTAATCAACTTCACCTCCGGTGGATCAGATATATGCGGTACTTCATTCTCCGCAGCAAAAAAAAAAACACGCCAAAGAGACCAAGTTGGAGAATGGGGAACGACCGGTCATATCCACTACTTTGACGACTGACAAAAGAATCTTCTTTGATGAAGAAGATAAGACAAGCATCCAGGATCCTCACCATGACGGTTTGATTGTAACTTTATTTATTGCTAACCACTATGTGGGTAGGATCCTAGTCGATGGTGGAAGCTCGGTCAACATCATCCAGCATGATGTACTGCAGAAAATGAACATCCCAGACTCGGAAATCATCCCGAGAATGTTCGGTGCTTGTGGGTTTTAGTGGTGAAACCAAGAAAACATTGGGGGGATATTAAACTCCCAATATACATTGAAGGGGTTAAATTCTTACAAAATATTTTATGTTATTGATACTCTTTCTTGTTGCAATGTTATTCTTGGAAGGCCTTGGCTACATGGATGAAGGCTGTAGCCTCTACTTACCATCAGTGTATCAAACTGCGAACTCCTTGGGGAGTAGTAAAGATAGATGGTGACCAGGTGGAAGCCAAGAATTATTATTCTTCATCCATGAAGCCAACAGCTAAACAGACGATAGCATAGCAACCACAGCAGCATCCTAGGAATGTGCTGGAGGCTCGGGAGCGAGACATAAAAGAAGTATCCCTGGATCCTGAGGATCCAGATGTTAAAGTGTTCCTAGAATCCATTATCCCTAATGAAATCGAGGAGGATATAGTATCCTTCCTAAAGCGATGAAAATCCACGTTTGCCTGCAGACATTCAGACATGACAGGTATTTCTAAGGAGGTAATTACTCACAAGTTAGGCCTTGATCATTCTGTTAAACCCGTCCATCAGAAGCAAAATAAATTCGCTCTTGAGAGGTACGCGATTATACAAGAAGAAGTTGAAAAACTTCTTAAGGACGGTATGATCAGAGAGATTAGTATCCTCGGTGGTTGGCTAATGTGGTTGTTGTTTCTAAAAAATATGCAAAGTGGAGGGTGTGCGTCAATTTCACTGATTTAAACAAGTCGTGCCCCAAGGATCCTTTCCCGTTATCACATATGGACTCCATGGTGGATGAAACGGTAGGACACGAGATGCTTACCTTTATGGATGCTTCCTCTAGATTTCAAAAATTCAGATGAAACCATCTGATCAGGAGGATACATCATTCATGACTCCTACTGGCATATACTATTATATGTCTATGTCGTTCGGAATAAGAAATGCAGGGGAAACATATCAAAGATTGGTCAACATGATGTTCAAGGATCAGATAGGAAAAGCCATGGAAGTCTACATAGATGACATGGTGGTGAAGTCGAAGAGAGCTGAGGATCACCTCAGAGACCTTGAAGAAGCATTCAATATCCTGGATCAGTACAATATGAAACTGAACCCGTCAAAATGTCATTTTGGTGTTAAGGCTGGAAAGTCTCTAGGATATATGGTGACTAAAAGGGGGATAGAAGCGAGCCCCGAACAGATAAAAGCCATCATCAACTTAAATTCTCCTGTGAATGCTAAAGATGTTCAAAGGTTGACAGGAAGAATAGCTGCTCTCAACAGATTCATTTCCAGATCCTCAGAGAAATGCAAAGACTTCTATGATATCTTGACGAAAAATAAAAAGTTTGAATGGACTCAAAGGCATGAGGATGCACTAAAGTCTCTTAAGGATTATCTATCCTCAGCGCCTGCTTTGATGAAGCCATTAGATGGTGAGCCGCTATTCTTGTACTTACTGTGTGAGGCAATCCAATTAGTATTGTTCTGGTCTAGGATCATGAAGGACAATAACATCCCTTTTATTATGTAAGTAAAAGTCTTTTAGATGCTGAAGTCAGGTATTCTCATTTAGAAAAATTAATTCTTGCACTTATTATGGCTTCTACTAAATTAAGACTATTGGGTCAAGAAATTTACCTAAGGGGAGATTGTTGAGTCAAAGATTTGACCTAAAAGAAGTACATGAAAGATTGGAATCTTCCTAACCGCCTCTGAATTTGCTAAGTAATTGATCCGAGCACACCTTAGACCTCCGAGCAAGCTTTTATTTAGCCGAGTACGATATTTTGCCTACCGGGCAAGGTTTACTTCAAGTAGTCTTCTTAAGTGAATATCCAAGCAGGGTTTGCAAAATAGTGCATTGCCGAGTAAGGTACACTAGTTTAAGTAAATCCGAGCAAGGTTCACTTTATCAAGCAAGTCTGTTCTTCAGAACCAAGTATTTTACTCTTTCGAGTAAGGTTTGGTTGACCAAGTCCAAGAAGCCAAGTGATTGGAAGACCGGGCAAGGTATTCATTAATAAGTATGATCCAAGTATGCTTGATAATCTAAAGAAATATCTCTAAGTAATATCGGGCAAGGTTCAGCTCGAGCAAGGAACAGTACTCCCGAGTACACTTTGCTAATAAGTTATTTTATAGCAAAGAGATGAAATGGATCATTGAAGAACAGGGTTGCTCGTAAGGAGTTGTCGGCCAAAGTCTGGCAAAGTCAAGAAGACTGAAGTCTACTCGGTGAGTATTTTACTTAGTGAAATACTCTTTAAGTAAAGTCTACCCGAAAACTGAACCCGAGCACACTTCAATGTTACCAAGTTATGAAGGATGGCCGAGCATACTCGGAAAGACAAGATTGGTGCAAAGCCTACCCGGAAGACTTGTTTTACACTTAGTTTATTTTGAATATGTATGATTGTATTTATGGTTTCTAGAAGGAATGACAGCTGTCCTAGGTTGGTAGGCCTATAAATAGAATGTTTAGGGCACGCCGCCGAAGGACGGACGGAAAAAAGGGCACAATACGGATAAGACAGACACATTAATTGAGAGAATATTGTGTGACGGCTGTCTAAGGATTCCTAGAAAACCCTAAATAGATTATATTATATAAATGGAAATCTTTTGAGTGAATCTTAAGTTTGCTTTATACCTTTGATTATTCATTGCAACCGTATGTTTGTTATTGATTCCGCCTTTAACAAACGGATATCTTTCTAAATATAGCAACCCGTCATTAACTCTCTTGTCAACACGTTAATCTGTGTGAATTATGACATGATTGATTAAGATCCAGCTGAAATCAAAAGGGACCGACAAGTGGTATCAGAGCTGAATTACTGCTATTTTGGAAAGATTATTGCTGATTGAAGACTTGAAGAAGAATGACGTAAGCAGACCACTGTTCCATTGATTTGTGACGTCAGCAGCCCTGTTTTTCATTTTTCTTCCAGATCTACAATCTACTGGTGTTTTCTCTTCCATATTTCAATTAAAGTTCTAATCTTTATATCTAAATCTTGTTCTAATCACATCAGACACATCAGATCTGAGCATTCTATTTTCAGATCTGATTATTTTGAAACTCTTTTTTTACAAATAAACTGATTTTATTTCTCAAAAATGTCTGGATATGAGGAACAAGAGGTGTCTACTAACAAGATACCAAGGTTGTATGGACAGGAAAACTTTATCAAATGGAAAGTACTCTTTGAAGCAGCCGTATGCTACAATGATATTGATATGTGGAACTCCATCAAGAATGGTCCACAAACTGTTGTTGAAGAAGGTGCAAATGCAGCT
Organism: Bidens hawaiensis; assembly: GCF_021521415.1. Lineage (NCBI taxonomy): Eukaryota > Viridiplantae > Streptophyta > Magnoliopsida > Asterales > Asteraceae > Bidens > Bidens hawaiensis. The sequence goes on along the minus strand of NW_027497324.1, from coordinate 107,573 downwards.
GCAACTGCTGCTGTAGGAGAAAAAATGAGAAAGGTGGATGACAAAGCCTTAGCTATGATTAAGCTAGGTTTGTCTTGGGAGATTCTGACCAAGGTGGCACATCACACAACTGCCAAGCAAATGTATGATGCCATCCTTGAGATGTATGAAGGGAATACTGAACTAAAGAACATAAAGAAGCAAAGATTGAAGCAACAGTTGGAAAGGTTCAAGTATAAGGATAGAGAAAGGTTGAAATCAATACTAGAACGTTTTCTATGTATTGTGAATGAGTTGAGAACAACTGATTATGTAATGACTGACTTTGATTTGACTACAAAGTTACTCAACTCAATGCCAAAAGAATGGTATACTGCTTGCAAGTTCATCCTTCAGAAGCATAATTTCAATGAATTGAAATTGGATGATGTAGTATGCTTTCTACAGGCTGCAGAACTTGAAATGATAGAGAATGAGATGATTAAGGAAGACAGACCCTGCTTTAATGTTTCAAATGCATTGATTGCACCCATGGGAAATCTGTCTACCAAGAATCAACAACAAATTCCCATTATTGAAGAACCAGTTGAACATAATGTTGTTATTCCAAAATCTTTCATTGGAGGTAGCACAAGTAATCAAGGAAATCAGCAGAGGTTCAATGTGCAACTGATTGATGATACTGATTCTGCCTCTATGCCAAGTGGAAATGTTCCTCATACTGGCACAGGACATGGTCAAAGCAATGAAACACAGGCTTTGCTGTCTATGTTTACTGAGTCATATAATGCATTTGTTGCAAAAAACCTAATTCACACAAGTGTGGTACAAGATGATTTAGAGCAAATTGATGCAGATGACTTGGAAGACATGGATTTGAAGTGGCAAGCTGCCATGTTAGGTCTGAGAAGTAAAAGGCTGTATAACAGAACTGGTAGGTCTCTGGTTTCTGGTCCTAATGACAGGATTGGATTTGACAAGTCAAAAGCAATCTGCTACAATTGTCAGCAACCTGGTCATTTTGCAAGAGAATGCAATCAACCAAGAAACTTTCAAATGAATCAATTCCAGAATCAACAACCAGGAGGTCAGCATCAATATCAACAAAATCAACCAAGAGGTCAGCAGCATTACCAACAAAATCAGCCAAGATTCAACAACAACAACAGTCAAATGAACAACTTTAACAACAACAACTTTAATCCCAACAACAATTACAACCCTAACTTCAACAACTTTCAGCCTCAAATGAATAATCAACAACAAAGTATGCAACAGACTCAAGGTTTTCAAATGAATAACAATCAAAACCTTCAAGCAGCTCAAAATGTTCCAAACAACACTGTTCCAGCAAATCAAAATCTGATCAGAAACAAGGAAATGTGGCAGTGACTACACAGCATGAAGGAAATTTTGATTGGAGCAATCATGAAGAGGACATTGCAGATGATATCAGGAAAGTAAATGTGGCATTCATGGCCATAATTGAGAAAGAAAAAGGATCATCATCTCAGGTACACTCTGCTCCTACAGTTGATTTAAATGAACTTATCATTGAATTGAAAACAAAGGTAGGCAAGCTGGAAAGTGAGTGTTTTAGAAAACAAAGTATCATCAATGAGTATGAGTCAAGTGAGATGATCAGTGATGAAAAGATTAAAAGCCTTGAAGATGATTACATGATCATTTACAGAACTCAAACCAGATACACCACTGAGATTGATGGATTAAAGAAGATGTTTGTTGAAGAGAAGGTGCAAAACACAAGACTGAAGGCTGAAACTGAATTTCTGAAAAATTTGGTCTCAACAGGCAACATATGTGGTATACTGAACCAGGTGAAGGAACAAGACAAATACAAAACAGTTCCACCTACATTCAACAACAACTTCATGCCAAAAGTTGACAAAGAGAAAAGAGATGCATACTTGCAACAATTCAAAGATGTCTTTCAAGACAAGGCAGAATTTGTTGATTTGTACAAAAAGGCAGAAGTGAATGAAGAAGGAGAGTTTGTGATTAAGAAAGAAGTAAAAGAGGATAAGTCAATTGGAGTTCAAGTCTCTGAGGATGACTTTGATTCAGTTGAGTTGGATCAAGATAATTTGAGTGATTTGAGTGATCAAATTACTGAAAAGGAAATCAAAGCTGCTGAAAGAGGAAGAAAATTTAAGAAACCTGAATCTGTTGATAAACTTCCAAAGTATCCACCAGTCCCACCAAGATTGAAGAAACAGAATGATAAAATGAAAAGAGAGCATGTTTCTTTTGATATTTGTGAAAGGAGGAAGATAAACTACAATGCAGTTAGACCACCAAGCAAGGCTGTATTGGGTAAGATAAAGCAGAACAACAAGAAGAAGATGGTGACTAAAAAGGTTGATACAGAAAATTTTATCCCGGTTTATCCAATCTTTTCTAGTCATGAGGTGTTGGATGTTGGAGAAGTGGAAACTATGAAAGAGTATGAGAAAAGACAGTCAAGGATTAGAGAAAGCAGTGATGAAGAACCTATGATTATGGAGAAAATTGTCTTTGTCAAAAGCAAATTTGAAAGACAAGACATCAAGATTGAGGAATTTGTTCCTTTTTCAATTGATTTTGATGGTTTAAAGAATCAAAAGACTCTAGGAGTCAAGAAACCTAAGCCAAGTGAAAGATACAAGAAACCAAAAGAACATGAAGTATTCAAGGGCAAGGTTTGGTGCAAAAGGTGTGATGAATATGGTCACCACACAGATTCATGTAATGAAAGATTCAAATTGAAACCATTTCATGTACAAGATGGAACAAAGTATAGACAAGACTTTGTCCTGTATAAACAGAAGTATGATGAATATCTGGGAAAAGGAAAGGTGTGTGGAAATGAAACCATGAACAGAGAAGAAAAGAAATCCGAAAAGGAGACAAGGATTGAGAAGATGGCTGAACTAGCAAGAAGAAGTAAATCTCCTAAGAAGCATGAGAAATTGACCAAAAAGAACTATCCGTCTTTGAGAATCAAACAAGATACTCAATCAGTCAAATCTGATTGTTCTCAAGGATCATCAAGCAGTGAGAAGACAAGAAGAAAAGAGGCACATTCTAGAAATAAACCAACAGAACTCACTGGTGATGAGAAGTTTCTATTAAGACATGGATATGAACCACATGGTTTCCTTTGGAAACCTAAGACTTAGAGTAAGGATGAGCAAGTTGCTGATTTGAGAGACTACTCTGAGAAGAAGGACTATGTGATAAAGGAGTATGCCACTGACTCAACTGAATACCGGTTTCCAACCTCACTTGTTAAAACTCCAAGAGAGTGTGGTTATGAAACTGATCATTCAGACAACTTAGAATTGACTCATGAAGATCCTAAACCAACAACACTCACTTCCCAAGCTGTGTCTGAAACTGAAACTGAATCTGATGAGCTGCAAGTTGATAAGGCTTGCACTTCATCACTCAACTAATCAAATTTTCTTTGTATGTGCAAGAACAGTCCACTCCTCTAAATGACATATGGTATATGGATAGTGGTTGTTCTAGGCACATGACTTGTGACAAGAGATCTCTTGTCAATTATGAAGAAAAGTATGAAGGTCCAGTAGCTTTGGGGAGTGATGAGAATGGTGGAAAGATTGTTGGAAAAGGAATCTTAACAAATGGGAAAGTCTCATTTGATAATCTTAACAATCTGCTGAGTATATCACAAATGTGTGATAAGGGTTACAAAGTCAGTTTTGATGATTCACACTGTTTTATTTTAAAACCTGAGTTTGTAATTCCACCTGAAATGATTATGATGATGGCACCAAGAAATGGTAACTTGTATGAATTGAATATGAAAGAAGCTGTTTCAAGAGGAGGTGCATGTTTTGTTTTCAAAGCCACTGAAAATGAGTCAAAATTGTGGCATAGGAAACTGTGTCATGTGAACTTAAAGAACATGAATAGACTTGTCAAAGGTGAGCATGTCATAGGCTTACCTACAAGAGAATTCAAGTTGGAAGATCATTGTGATTCATGTCAAAAGGGAAAACAACACAAATCTACTCATAAGCCAAAGCTCATCAACTCAATTGATCAAGTACTTGAATTACTTCACATGGATCTCTCGTCCAGTGAGTGTACCAAGTATTGGGAAGAAAAGATATTGTCTGGTGATCATTGATGACTATTCAAGATACACTTGGGTTTATTTCCTAAGTACCAAGGATGAGACTGCAGAGTTGATTAAAGGTTGTGTAACAATGATTGAGAACAAGTTGAATAAGACAGTCAAGTTGATGAGAAGTGACAATGGCACTGAGTTCAAGAATGGAGTTATGCAAGAATTCTGTGAAGCAAAATGAATACAACAACAATTCTCAGCTCCTAGAACTCCTGAACAAAATGGTGTAGCAGAAAGAAGAAACATAACACTTATTGAAGCTGCAAGAACCATGTTAGCATATGCTAATCTGCCTGTCACTTTTTGGGCTGAAGCCATAAATACAGCCTGCTATGTTCAGAATAGGGTACTTGTCAACAAAAGGCTTAACAAAACCCCATATGAAATATTTCACAACAGAAAGCCTTACATTAAGTTTTTCAAGCCATTTGGATGCAAATGTTTTCTACTGAACACAAGAGACTATTTGAACAAGTTTCAAACAAAGTCCCTATATTGTTTCTTTGTTGGATATTCTACACACTCAAAAGCCTACAGAGTTTATGTGAAAGATCACTTGAGTGTTATAGAATCATCTGACATCATCTTTAATGAGAATCAATTCAATACAGTTGATGGTGCAGTATGGCTGTTTGATCATAAGAAGTTAATAGGGACTTTCAAGATTTATCCTGAAGACTTTGATGAATCTTTCTACAAGACCAGTGAATTTGAAGAGAAAAAGAAGTCATTGGACTTGGTAAAATTATGGAAGAAGGTTGCGGAAAAGGAAAAGGAATATACTTTTGTGAAGAACTCCTCATGTGATATTGGTGAACCTAATCAAAAAAACAATCACAATATTGAACATGATCACAATGAGAAAAATCAAGACAATCATGATGTACAGGATAATCAAGTTTAGAATGAGGGTGACACAAGCAACCAAGCAAGTGGAGAAGAAGCTGCATCTACAGCAAGATTTCAAGATCTATTTCAAATATTGAACTTAGAAAATAATGGTGCATCTACTTCAAGACAACATAATGCTGAAGCACCAGAATTTCATGAAGCGGAGACTGATTTGATCATTGAAGTACCAGAACTTAATGAAACAAATCTTTACACAACTGTGTCTACAGATATGATTGTTCAAACTTCTTATGTGGAAAAGAATCATCCTTCTGAAAACATCATTGGTGATTTGCATGAAAGATTTACAAGAAGTCATTCTGAAATTGCAAACATTTGTCTTTACTCTTGTTTTCTATCCCAAATAGAACCAAAGAACATAGCACAAGCATTAAAAGATAATAGTTGGGTGGAAGCAATGCAAGAGGAATTGGCACAATTTAGAGATCTGCACGTGTGGGATCTTGTTGATAAGCCATTTTACAGATATGAAATTGGAACCAAATGGGTGTTCAGAAACAAAAGGGGTGAAAGAGGTTTAGTGATTAAGAATAAAGCTAGACTTGTAGCACTGGGATGTCTTCAAGAAGAAGGAATAGACTTTGAGGAAGTCTTTGCACCAGTTGCAAGACTTGAAGCTATCAGGATTTTTCTTGCATATGCTGCCTCAAAGAACATTAAAGTGTTCCAGCTTGATGTTAAGTCTGCATTTCTAAATGGAAAGATTGATGAAAAGGTATATGTTGCTCAACCTCCAGGTTTTGAGGATCCAATGTATCCAAACAGGGTGTATAAGTTAAACAAAGCCCTTTATGGATTGCATCAGGCTCCTAGAGCATGGTATGATGAGCTGTCAAATCATCTTCTTGAAAATGGTTTCAAAAGAGGAGACACTGACAAGACACACTTCTACAAAAGAAAGGGATCAGACTTGCTTCTGGTACAATTGTATGTGGATGACATCATCTTTGGTTCTACAAATGAACAAATGTGTATGGAGTTTGAAGGGGTAATGAAGTCCAAATACAGCATGAGTTCTATGGGAGAAATGAACTTCTTTCTAGGATTGCAAGTTCATGCAGAAGCTGAATATGTTGCTGCATCCGCCTGCTGTGCACAAGTTCTATGGATTCAAAATCAGATGCTGGACTATGGTTTGAATTTCTTAAACACCCCTATTCTTATTGACAATAATGCTACATATTTTACCGTTAAAAATCCAGTTCAACATTCCAAAACTAAGCACATTGAAATCAGACATCATTTCATCAGAGACTGCAGTGAAAAAGGTTTGATTGAAATGCAAAGGGTTGATACAAGTGACAATTTGGCTGACCTATTCACCAAACCACTTGATAGAACCATGTTCAACTTTCTTCTGAAAGCCCTGGGAATGATCAACTCTGATGAAATCTGATTAAGGATGTGTGCCTGGTTGTGTGTGTATCTGTGCTAACTGATTATTTTGACAGAGGTTACACCTTATGAATGTTGATTGAATATGTTTTGAATATGTTTCAACTGAATGTTGATTGAATATGTTTTGAATATGTCACTGGTTTGAAGTTAACTGATAGGTGCTTAAGAAAATACTTGTGAAATTTGTTTGAAATTGATGATAATCTTTGACTATCAAGTTACCTGATCTGATGTTATGATAAGTAGTTTGATATGTTTGGGTGAGATTGAATGCTTATCTGATGTCATGAGTAATCACATGTTTATGGTTACTTGAATATGTTATTTATCTGATCTTCTGATGTTGTTAAGATAGGATAGACATTGAATATTTGTACAGTCTGTTTTCTTGATGATGTTAAGAATGATTAAGATTTGATTAAGTGATGCAACTGTTTATGTCAAAATGTGTTTTATGTCAGAATTAAGTGATTCAATGAATTTTATAATGAATTTTGCATAAATACTTTATTTTGGTCAAAACATGAGCAAGTTGATTAATGGTGTAGAGATATGATAAGATTATTCAGTTCAAGCTTTAAAGAAGCTCAAAAGAAGGATTTTTTTTAAAAAAAAAAAAGAGTCTCAAGTAGTTGTTCTTGCTGAAAACTATGTCATTTGCCCAGTTGGAAGGACATGCACTTGTGTATGTTTAGTCCTTAAATCTCTATAGATTCAAAGGATAGCCATTGACCTGAAAACTGAATGCATTTGGGGCAATTATGACTTGTTTCTTATTCCTTCACTTAAAACTATGTCAATAGCTCTGACTTTGAAAGGACATATATTCACATGTATGTTTGATCCTGTTGACCACTTTTGATCAAACAGGATAGCCATTAACTTGCCAATGAGGAGATATTGGGGTGATTGAATATTAAACTGTGTTTATTTGGGAAATGATAGTACATTGACTAAGCTGATCATATGGAATTAATAGGCTAAAAAGTCCTTAGTATAGTCATTAACATGTATGGTTGCTTTCCCATGATGATGTAAAATCTTAGGTGATATAAACATAATGAATATGCTGATCTTTATGTGGAGATACATAGTTGTCTTTGCATGTCTCAAGATAATTCTCTCCGAATGATATGGCAGAAAAGTGATTACCCAATCATACACGAGCCTGTTGTTATTTGGTCAACCAAAAATTGAAACATCTTTAAATATGACAAAGAACATGCTTTAAGAAAATTTGAGAAAATATCAAAAACAAGGGGAAGAATGAATAAATCAACCAAAAGTTGATAAGTGTTTTAAATATTTTATCAAACAAGGGGGTTACAACAAGAACTACAAAGATGTTGACAAAATCTGTCTCATCTTGAATGAAAGGCATGTTACTAACTGTAAGTCCAACGTTCAACCTCTATATATGTTTGAATCTAAAAAATACAAAAATACAATAAGTTCTGTCATACAAAAACTATTTTTGACCAAATACAGGAGGTTGATGTCATATTGGGGTGATCTGGGGAAAGCCAAATAAGCTTTGAGAAGAGATATCATGCATCATAGCACAGTGTTGACCATTAATGCATTATGCTTTAAATGAACCTAAATCATATCACCAAAGAAATGAAATTCATGCTAAGTTTATACCTGCTATTAACCTATCTAAGTTGTCATAATAATGCTGAGAGTGAAGTATTGAGATAGCTACTTAGTCAATATGATCCCATTCTTGAGATCTTTTCAGAAAATGGAAGAAACTGTTTTGAAGAGAAATATAACTGAAATTTGATCTCTAAATGCACCATTTGCTCTTACATTATGATCTGAAAAGAAAAATATATTTTGACAAAGTGGTTTAAGTCAAAAAGTGTTGCATTTTGCCTAAAATAGGTTGAATATGTAAGTTCGGGTAAGGTTTGACCCCTTATAACCTTCCCGGGCACAAACTGTTTGAATATGTATTTTCAGGTAAGGTTTAATGATTTACAACCTTTCCGGGTACAAAACAGTTGATTATGTGTGAATATGTTGTTTCGGGTAAGGTTTGATATTTTTCAACCTTTCCGAGTAAGCTTTAGTCATTTTTTACTAACTTTATGATTTTTGGGCATGCTTTGAAGTGTTTACACTTTCCGGGTAGAGTACACTGTTGTACTCATTTCCCGAGCAAGCTTGAAGTCTTGAGATGATTATGTGTTGTTGTAGCTAGTTTTTAACAAGAAATTCTTGTTTCGGGCAAGCTATGCACGTTATATGCTGATTGTGATTCCAAGCAAACTTTATGAACTTAGTCAAGTACATCAAGTAAGCTTTGTGATTTGTGTGAATATGTTGTTAGAAAAGTTTTGTTAATCTTTCCGGGCACGCTTAGATATTACTATTTAAGTTTGTCATTTTTCGGGTATGGTTTGACATGTTGAAATCCCTCGAGTAAGGGCATACCTGATGATTGAATGTGTTTATCCTAGCAAGCTTAGTGCTAACATAGGATTTTCGGGCAAGCTCTATGAAATTTCAGACTATAGAACACTTGATTGTTTATGTGTTTTTAATTTCATTCCGAGCATGCTCTGTGATATGTGTGTTTATGATTTCTTTGAAATTACAAGTGTTTTCAGGCAAACTTTGTTTTCTGGACACACTTTATATTTAGGGTACACTTGTGTTCCTCAATATACTTGGTAATTTCAAAACTTAACTTTCCGAGTACACTGTCTGCTAGAAATCCTTTTCCGGGCACACTTTGTACTATATGAAGGTTATTCGGGTATACTTTGCATTAGAAAGGTGTTTGGGCACACTATTCTCTTGAATGGTTACTCGATGTGACACCCGGTAAATTCCCAACCCCTTAAACTAAGTAATCAACCTAATAATTAGGTGATTGTAAATATTATGCGCGCCATGTTAGTCAGCGCGTGCATTTGTTATGTGCGCCCTGCGCGAGCGCGCTATGTTAAGAAATCAGCGCGGGCACATTATGTGCGCCCGGCGCGAGCGTATGTTAGAACCAGCGCGGGCATTTGTTATGTTTGCCCTGCGCGAGCGCGCCATGTTAGTCAGCGCGTGCATGTGTTATGTGCGCCCTGCGCGAGCGCACCATATTAAGAACCTGCGTGAGCATATGTTATATGCGCCATGCGTGAATGATTTGGCTTTATGTTTTCATGTAACTTAAACGTTATGTTGTCTATGGGTTGACCATCCCGCATGATGCTAAGGCGGGTGCATCCTACATCGTTTATGCGCGTGCGGAAGGGAACTAACCTCCCCGCATGGCGGGAACATTGAGAGCTAGTTTGTCTGAAGCTCCAAGATGGAATTGACTTCAACATGACTGATCACTATGTTGAAATACCAAGACCACCTGGAGAATCTACAAATGAAACTCAATGTCCCTAACTGCGAGAAGGTTACGCACCTACCCGCAGCAAAGAAATGTCCTACACGCAGAAAGCTATGCGCACCAAGTTATACGCGCAGAACACTTAGTCAAAATGATCAGATTTAAGGAAATTGTCCCCGCCCAAAAGAGGGCGGTAGCGTGTTTCAGAAAAACTTCTACTTTTTACTGTACACTGTCTAAAGCACTGAAAAAGCAAACTGTAAAAGTCAACTGTCAGCCACCCTATTCTCACCAACCCCAGACCTGCATGTTCCGTCCAAATCAAATCAAAATCTTTTATCCACCACTCCACTCTTAAGTAAATAATAATAACTTCCATACTTTATCATCATTACATTTAGATATGAAAAGATTTCAATCCCCTAAAGCAAGGGATTGTGTTCCCTTGAGTTTGCCTATAAATTTGTAGCCTAAATTATCACCCAAAACACACTTCAAAGAACTACAAACTTGCACTAATCCTTTCCCAAGCATCCGTTGTTTCCAGCTCCGATTCTGTTACTAGACCTTCGATTCCGAGGCCAACACCAAGAAAACCCGAATCTCGATTAATCCCTTAACAAGAACCACAGGTGAGTCTCACAGCCCCTATTTTCACTGTTTTCACTATTTTAAACTGTTTTCGGGGCGAGGGACACGTACTTAAATAATGTTTTATCATGGTATACTTACAAGCTAAGCAAACGATTACGTGTTTAAGTTATGTTTCATGATGAGCAATGCGAACAGTTATCTATGGTTTTTCGATGTTAGTGCACCAGATTCGAGTAAGTGATCACTTTACCATTGGAACTCTAAGGGTAGGGACTGCTGGTTTGATCCACCCACTCGTAGGGGTCGCACCTCTTTGCATGGACGAGTGCCTGGCATGGGGCAGTACTATGGGGTTGAGCCCGCTCGTAGGGGTCGCGCCTCTTTGCATGGACGAGCGCCTTGTTTTCCGGCACAACGTCTGCGCGTAACCCGCGGGACGGTATCCTTAGCTCGTAGGGGCAATGCCTCTTTGCATGGACGAGCACAGTTTCTCAGAATTGTTCGCGCGTAACCCGCGGGACAGTATCCTTAGCTCGTAGGGGCAATGCCTCTTTGCATAGACGAGCATAGTTTTCCAGAAACGTCTGCGCGTAACTCGCGGGACGGTTTTACGTTATTTTAGCTCGTAGTGGCTGCGCCACTTACATAGACGAGCACCGTATCCAGAATTTGTTCACGCGTAACCCGCGGAACGATTTTTATCAGAATATAGTCAGAATTATGTGTTAATACGATTTTACCAAGCAGATGTTAATGATGTTGCCAGAAATGTTTCAGAATGATTTTATCAAGTTACTAAAACTTGTGAACTCACTCAGTTTATACTGATTCAAATGTTTTTACGTGTCTTTCAGGAGATAACTAGGTAGCGCATGGAGTCACACTTAGAGCACCACACGCTGAACATCTAAAACAAGCTTTTTGGAAGATTTTGGTTTTATCCCCTCGATGCGCACGGTTACCCGCCGCGCAAGGGGATATGGCGAGGAAATCTTCAGTTTTATACTTGGATGTTTTTTTGTAATCTTTGAACAATGTAATGTGTTTGTACTAAACTTCTCATGCGCAATAAAAATCTTTGAATGTTTTGCAATGGCCCGTGCTTAATTATCAATCCCCACTCGTGCGCGCCCGGCTGTTTCCGCCGCTCAGGGCCGGGTGTGACAGATTGGTATCAGAGCACTGGTTATAGCGAACTAGGAAAAGAAGTTTTTAACCTAGACTATAACCTTTGGGGAATCGCATGAAATATTTTTCAAAGAATATTTTCAAAAGAAAAATCACACACGCACTTAGGAACACGGGTCACAGTGTCTAGAGATAAGAACATTATGTGCTCTGAGTACATGCGCTAAGTTTGTTATATTTTCTTTTTATGAAAAGAATGCCTCCAACCAGAGCCAAGGGAATTACCATGACACCCGAGGAGCTCGCAGAAATAATCGCGCAGGCGATTGCAACGCATGAGGCCAGCAAGGCCGAATCTAGTCAGGGTCGCCAAGAGAACGAGACCCCAGAACCCGAATCAGGAGCCTTGGACAAAGGATGCTCCTATAAAACATTCATGGCCTGTAGGCCTTGGCCGTTCAAAGGCACCGAAGGAGCCATTGGGCTCTACAATTGGATTGACAAGATGGAGACCGTTCTCTCCATCAGCGGATGTAGTGAAAACCAGAAGGTCCTTTACGCGACCTGCATGTTCCAAGAAGCAGCTTCGTCTTGGTGGAAGCTCCAAGTAAAGACTTTGGGGCGAGAAGTTGCTCTTCACAAGACCTGGGAAGAATTGAAAGAAATGATGATGAGAAAGTTCTGCTCTCGCGCAGAAATTCAGAGCTTGCAACAAGAATTCTGGAACCACACCATGGTAGGAACGGATATCGATGCCTACACCAATCGTTTCAACGAGCTTTGCCAGCTGGTGCCAGACATGGCAAACACAGAAGAAAAGAAAATTGAGAGGTACATCTTTGGGTTACCTCCTGTCGTTAGAGTCCCGCTCAACGCCGCCGCACCTCCGACCTTTGACGAGGCGGTTGCGCGAGCCATCACCCTTACAAGGGATACGGTTCGTGCGGGTATGTTGACCGCTCGCTTGAACGAGCAGCGAACCTCTGACTCCAAGAGGAAATGGAACTCCCACCGAGGGTCAGACTTCAAGCAGCCACCGCCCAAGAAGCAGGAAAGCACAAGGGTTTACGCGATTCAAGCCGCGGAACCATCAAGGAAAGGATACAGCGGGCCTCGCCCATGGTGCAGCAAATGCAAGTATCACCACGAGGGTGAATGCGCAAAAATCGAATGCGCCAAATGTGGCAGACCAGGACACAAGGCGATGAATTGTCGCATCAGAGAAGCTGGATCGAGCGACAGCTGCTACGCATGCGGGAAGCCTGGACACTTCAGTCGGGATTGCCCACAGAAAGGAAACCAAGCTCGCGGGAGAGCTTTTGTGATCGGCGCGGGTGAAGCAAAGGAAGAGCCGAATGTGGTAACCGGTACGTTTTTGCTTAACGGTCATTATGCATCTGTCTTATTTGATACTTGCGCTGACCTAAGTTTTATATCCCATGAGTTTAAAAACTCCCTGGGCTTAGCGACCAGTAGGCTAGACAAACCTTATACTATAGAACTAGCCAATGGTAGGCAGTTATGCGCGAATGAAAGGACTGAGCAATGTGTGTTAGTCATGAGAGGTCATGAGTTCAATATAAACTTGTTGCCAATAGATTTGGGAAGTTTCGATATTGTGGTAGGTATGGATTGGTTGGTCGAGAATCTCGCGGAGATTGTTTGTCATGAGAAGCAGGTTCGGATTCCACTGTTGAACGGAGAAACTTTGATGATTCAAGGGGAAAGAAGGGGAGTTGCGACGAAACTGATTTCATGCCTAAAGGCGCGTAAGTACCTAAGGAAAGGGTGCTACGCCTTCCTGGCGCATGTAGTAGAGAAAGGAGATGAGCGAAGAATTGAAGACTTACCAGTAGTGCGCGAATTTCCAGAAGTTTTTCCTGAAGATTTGCCCGGATTACCGCCGCCGCGACAAGTCGAGTTTCGTATTGATTTGGTCCCAGGAGCTGCGCCAGTAGCTCGAGCGCCTTATCGCTTAGCTCCATCTGAGATGCAAGAGCTATCCAATCAGTTACAGGAACTATTGGATAAGGGTTTCATACGCCCAAGCTTTTCACCTTGGGGAGCTCCAGTACTGTTTGTTAAGAAGAAGGATGGTTCATTCCGGATGTGTATTGACTACAGGGAGCTGAACAAGCTGACAGTCAAAAATCGGTACCCCTTACCGAGGATTGACGACTTATTTGACCAGTTGCAGGGATCCAGTTATTATTCGAAGATAGATCTACGGTCAGGATACCACCAACTTAGGGTCCATGAGGAAGACGCGCCAAAGACAGCCTTCCGAACCAGATATGGCCATTATGAGTTCTTAGTGATGCCTTTCGGGCTAACTAATGCGCCGGCTATATTCATGGATCTGATGAACCGTGTGTGCAAACCATACTTGGACAAGTTTGTGATTGTGTTTATAGATGATATTCTAATTTACTCTCGAACCAAGGCCGAGCATGAGCAACACTTGAGGTTGATTTTGGAATTGTTAAGGAAAGAAAGGTTGTATGCGAAGTTTTCTAAATGTGAGTTTTGGCTTAGAGAGGTTCACTTTCTCGGTCACGTTGTAAACAAGAAAGGAATACACGTCGATCCTTCTAAGGTTAAAGCCATCGAAAACTGGGAAGCGCCAAAAACCCCAACCGAGGTGAGGCAATTCCTTGGACTAGCTGGCTACTATCGACGCTTCATTGAGAACTTCTCCAAGATAGCTCTACCTCTGACCGCGCTAACTCAGAAAGACAAGGCGTTTATTTGGGGCGAGAATCAGGAAGCGGCATTTCAAATGTTGAAACAGAAGTTATGTAGTGCGCCAATTTTATCTTTACCCGAGGGGACGGATGACATCGTCGTTTACTGCGACGCTTCACACCAGGGACTCGGATGTGTCCTTATGCAGCGAGACAAAGTTATAGCGTATGCCTCGCGCCAACTTAAGACCAATGAGAAGAGCTACACAACCCATGATCTGGAACTTGGAGCTGTTGTCTTCGCGCTAAAGATTTGGCGCCATTACCTCTACGGTACGAAATGTGTAATCTTTACGGATCATAAGAGCCTCCAACATATATTCGATCAGAAGGAATTAAACATGAGGCAACGAAGATGGGTTGAATTGTTGAATGATTATGATTGCGAGATCAAGTATCATCCGGGGAAAGCGAATGTGGTAGCAGACGCGCTAAGCAGAAAGGAGCGAATAAAAACGCTACGAGTCAAGGCTCTAAGGTTGACCATTCACACAGATCTCTCTACCCGCATCCGAGACGCTCAGCAAGAAGCCTTGAAACCAGAGTTTGTTAAAACTGAATCCCTTGGGGGTATGATTAAGAATTTGGAACTTAAAGGGAACAACACTCGATATTTTGCCAACCGCATATGGGTCCCTCTCAAGGGAGGATTGCGCGAGCAGGTATTAAACGAAGCTCACAAGACGCGGTATTCCGTACATCCTGGCGCAGACAAGATGTACCAAGATGTTAAAATGTTGTATTGGTGGCCCAATCTTAAAGGCGCCATCGCGACACATGTCAGTAAGTGCCTGACGTGTTCAAAGGTAAAGGCTGAATACCAGAAGCCGTCGGGGTTACTTCAACAGCCAGAAATTCCCATGTGGAAGTGGGAACAAATCTCCATGGATTTCATCACCAAACTACCAAGGACACCTGGGGGTTACGACACGATATGGGTTATTGTAGATCGGCTAACTAAGTCAGCGCACTTCCTGCCGATTAAAGAAACTGATAAAATGGAAAAGTTAGCCCGACTATATATTCGAGAAGTAGTTTCAAAACATGGAGTCCCAGTGTCCATCATTTCTGATAGAGATAGTCGGTTCACCTCAAGGTTTTGGAGATCATTACAAGAGGGGTTAGGTACTCGACTGGACATGAGTACGGCTTATCACCCCCAAACGGATGGACAAAGCGAACGAACGATCCAGACATTGGAAGATATGCTGCGCGCGTGCGCGATCGATTTTGGAGGTAGTTGGGATACCCACCTCCCGTTGGTTGAATTTTCTTACAATAACAGTTATCACACAAGCCTCAAGGCAGCGCCGTTTGAAGCTTTATATGGGCGCAAGTGTAGATCCCCACTGTGTTGGGCTGAAGTGGGCGACAAGCAAATGACTGGTCCAGAAGTGATCCAAGAAACAACAGACAAGATTTTTCAGATAAGGGATCGCCTTAAGGCAGCACGCGACAGACAGAAAAGTTATGCTGATATGAGAAGGAAACCGTTGGAGTTTCAAGTAGGGGATAAAGTACTTTTGAAAGTCTCTCCATGGAAGGGAGTCCCCCGTTTCGGTAAGCGAGGAAAGCTAAATCCGCGCTACATTGGACCATTTGAGATCCTGGAGAGGATCGGTCCAGTTGCTTATAAACTCCGTCTACCCGCCGAACTCAGTGGAGTTCATGATACGTTTCATGTATCCAACCTCAAGAAGTGTTTATCTGACGAAACGTTGATTTTACCGTTGGAAGAAATTCATATTGACAAACAGCTGCACTTCGTAGAAGAGCCTATAGCAGTAACCGATTGGAAAGAACAAAGGTTGCGCAGAAGCAGAATCAAGTTGGTAAAAGTTCAATGGAACTCAAGGCGTGGGCCTGAATTCACTTGGGAAAGAGAAGACCAAATACGCAAGAAATACCCACACCTCTTTCAGAGCATGGCTTCTGCCAGCAACGTCTCCTAAATTTCGGGACGAAATTCGTTTAACGAGGGGAGAATGTGACACCCGGTAAATTCCCAACCCCTTAAACTAAGTAATCAACCTAATAATTAGGTGATTGTAAATATTATGCGCGCCATGTTAGTCAGCGCGTGCATTTGTTATGTGCGCCCTGCGCGAGCGCGCTATGTTAAGAAATCAGCGCGGGCACATTATGTGCGCCCGGCGCGAGCGTATGTTAGAACCAGCGCGGGCATTTGTTATGTTTGCCCTGCGCGAGCGCGCCATGTTAGTCAGCGCGTGCATGTGTTATGTGCGCCCTGCGCGAGCGCACCATATTAAGAACCTGCGTGAGCATATGTTATATGCGCCATGCGTGAATGATTTGGCTTTATGTTTTCATGTAACTTAAACGTTATGTTGTCTATGGGTTGACCATCCCGCATGATGCTAAGGCGGGTGCATCCTACATCGTTTATGCGCGTGCGGAAGGGAACTAACCTCCCCGCATGGCGGGAACATTGAGAGCTAGTTTGTCTGAAGCTCCAAGATGGAATTGACTTCAACATGACTGATCACTATGTTGAAATACCAAGACCACCTGGAGAATCTACAAATGAAACTCAATGTCCCTAACTGCGAGAAGGTTACGCACCTACCCGCAGCAAAGAAATGTCCTACACGCAGAAAGCTATGCGCACCAAGTTATACGCGCAGAACACTTAGTCAAAATGATCAGATTTAAGGAAATTGTCCCCCGCCCAAAAGAGGGCGGTAGCGTGTTTCAGAAAAACTTCTACTTTTTACTGTACACTGTCTAAAGCACTGAAAAAGCAAACTGTAAAAGTCAACTGTCAGCCACCCTATTCTCACCAACCCCAGACCTGCATGTTCCGTCCAAATCAAATCAAAATCTTTTATCCACCACTCCACTCTTAAGTAAATAATAATAACTTCCATACTTTATCATCATTACATTTAGATATGAAAAGATTTCAATCCCCTAAAGCAAGGGATTGTGTTCCCTTGAGTTTGCCTATAAATTTGTAGCCTAAATTATCACCCAAAACACACTTCAAAGAACTACAAACTTGCACTAATCCTTTCCCAAGCATCCGTTGTTTCCAGCTCCGATTCTGTTACTAGACCTTCGATTCCGAGGCCAACACCAAGAAAACCCGAATCTCGATTAATCCCTTAACAAGAACCACAGGTGAGTCTCACAGCCCCTATTTTCACTGTTTTCACTATTTTAAACTGTTTTCGGGGCGAGGGACACGTACTTAAATAATGTTTTATCATGGTATACTTACAAGCTAAGCAAACGATTACGTGTTTAAGTTGTGTTTCATGATGAGCAATGCGAACAGTTATCTATGGTTTTTCGATGTTAGTGCACCAGATTCGAGTAAGTGATCACTTTACCATTGGAACTCTAAGGGTAGGGACTGCTGGTTTGATCCACCCACTCGTAGGGGTCGCACCTCTTTGCATGGACGAGTGCCTGGCATGGGGCAGTACTATGGGGTTGAGCCCGCTCGTAGGGGTCGCGCCTCTTTGCATGGACGAGCGCCTTGTTTTCCGGCACAACGTCTGCGCGTAACCCGCGGGACGGTATCCTTAGCTCGTAGGGGCAATGCCTCTTTGCATGGACGAGCACAGTTTCTCAGAATTGTTCGCGCGTAACCCGCGGGACAGTATCCTTAGCTCGTAGGGGCAATGCCTCTTTGCATAGACGAGCATAGTTTTCCAGAAACGTCTGCGCGTAACTCGCGGGACGGTTTTACGTTATTTTAGCTCGTAGTGGCTGCGCCACTTACATAGACGAGCACCGTATCCAGAATTTGTTCACGCGTAACCCGCGGAACGATTTTTATCAGAATATAGTCAGAATTATGTGTTAATACGATTTTACCAAGCAGATGTTAATGATGTTGCCAGAAATGTTTCAGAATGATTTTATCAAGTTACTAAAACTTGTGAACTCACTCAGTTTATACTGATTCAAATGTTTTTACGTGTCTTTCAAGAGATAACTAGGTAGCGCATGGAGTCACACTTAGAGCACCACACGCTGAACATCTAAAACAAGCTTTTTGGAAGATTTTGGTTTTATCCCCTCGATGCGCACGGTTACCCGCCGCGCAAGGGGATATGGCGAGGAAATCTTCAGTTTTATACTTGGATGTTTTTTTGTAATCTTTGAACAATGTAATGTGTTTGTACTAAACTTCTCATGCGCAATAAAAATCTTTGAATGTTTTGCAATGGCCCGTGCTTAATTATCAATCCCCACTCGTGCGCGCCCGGCTGTTTCCGCCGCTCAGGGCCGGGTGTGACACTCGAGCACACTATGTTTTTCAAGTATGCTTGATTGAATATGTTAGTTAGCATGATAAAACTGATTATGATTCTTATTAGAGTTTATGCTAGATAAGTTTTAATTTGAAGGTGAGAAATCTATGTCCGATCTTAATTGATTCCTAGTAAGGATGTTTATTTGATGATTATACTTGATTATTTGCCTTGTGATTAATTTCACAAGAAATCTAGTATTTCGGGTAAGCTTTCTTCATCATGTCTTAACTTTAAATTAATTTACTTGATCGAGCAAGGTTTATAAATAGACGAATTCGAGCAAACTTTGTATATCCAAAATGAAAATTTTCCAAGCAAAGTTTGACCGGGTAAGGTTTGTAAGTGGAAGTATACCGAGTAGACTTTGGATATATTAATCTTTCGAGTAAGGTCTTATGAACTTAAATGAAATTAAATTTTTAATATATCAAGTGGATAATGTTACTGGTTGACAGCTAATAATTCACAAAAGGACAAAGAGCATTTAAAACCCACTTTCAAAAAGTATAAAAGAGGGAGTTAAACAAATTTTTCAACATTATTTCCCTCTCTCTCCTTCCACTGCAAATCCTTACTCTCAAAGAAACACACTTTACCTTATCTTTACACACTTTACCATTTCTGGATATATATATTCCAAAGAAATCATTCCTTAAATAGATAAGGAATTTATAAGCTAAAAGACAAAACACTTTTCAAATTTCTCACTTTACCTGGCATGTAAAAGAAAAAAGGCAGAAACAAAAGAACTTTATCTGCAATTTTGGCAGAAAAATTGCAGATATGTACTTTACATTTGTCTTAACTCTCATTAAAAGAAGACCTGCATATGCTATTCAAAATTGAAACCTCACATTTCAAGAGTAACTTACATTTGTGTTTTGTGCAGATTTCTATATCATTCAAGACAACGGTTTGAATTGAAATATTATTTATACCTTAATTTTTTTTAATACTTACTTTGAGATCTAACTGATAATTGTGTGTTCATTGATATAACAGAAAATCAGCAATGGATCCAACTCCAAGTAATTCCAATTTCTACAAACATCATCTTTCTGAAGAACTGAAGAAAGCATTGCAACGAGTTCAAACCCTAATGTCTGAGGTTGAGAAGATCTCAGCTGCCCCAAAACAGGGGAGAAATCACTGAATCAGGGGGAGAATTCGCTGAAGCTTCTCTCAGTTTATGAAAAGAACAACTCAGATGATGAAACTGACAACATTCCAAAAGATGAAAAGAAAGAACTTGAGGAAAGCAAGAAACTAAAAGGAAAAGAAATTGCTCTGGAGGATGATAAAATTCGGACTTTAAATTCTCAGAAGGAGAATAAAATGGACTCAGAAATGAATGAATCTGAATCAGAAGCCAAAAGAGTCTATGTGCAAAGAATGACAGAAATTTATGACACAGAATTTTCTGAGTCAAATGATGTCTGATAAAGACTTTGAAGAACAAGAAAACTTGATGAAGCTGTTTGAAGATGAGAGAAATCTAAGATATGAAGTGAAGAATAATCAGAGAGAAGTCCCACAAGAAGTAATTGACAAATGCTTGAATGATCAAGAAATTCCAAATGGTGTACTAGTATCTTTGCTCAAGCTGATTAAACAGGAAGAGCCAGAGACAGAAGTGAAAGAGAAACTAGACACTGTTATTGATAAAATTTCAAAAACACTGAGTGAAGAAAAGATTGCTCAAGACAATGAAGAGAAAGATTTGAAATTGAAAGATGATTTGGAACAAGAAATGGAAGTTCAAAAGCTCTTGTGCAAATATGGTGGTAAACCAAAATTTTTGGTTAAAAATGGAATTCCTTTTGATTCTGTAAAAGTCATGAAAAGAAAAGAGATTTTGAGTAACTTCAAGAAATTGAAAGGACTACAGTTGAACAAGAAGAAAGAAGCTGCTCAGTCTCTAGATGGAAAGAACAAGGGAATATCCAAAAAGATGGTTGATCTATCAAAATTGACAATGATGAAGAAATACAAAGTAAAGGAAATCTGCAAAAAGAGAACTTCCTTAGTCTCATAACTGAACAGCACCAAGAAAAGGAAGTTGTCTATAACTACTCAAGAACAATCAAAGCAGATACGCTTGAAGATGGATAAACCTCTTGTCAAGGCTGTTGTAAAAGCCAAAAATCCTTCAGTTAACCACAAGGTTATGCCAAGTGGAGTATTTTATGACTCCAGAACTGAACATCTGAACGTTATGATGGAAAATGGAAAGATTGTTAAGATCTTCTCCAAAATTGACTTCAGAAAGTTCAATTTATGGCAACTGAGTGTGATTGCAGCACTGCATCTCTCGGATTACAAAGAAAGGCAAATGTCTACAAGTGCTAAGCAATCAGAACTGTTAAGGTACTTGAGAGAGCAAGAAATGTTGGACTTTCCATGCCTACACAAGCATCTCTGGCTAAAATGAAGAATGTCTAGATTAGGCTTTAATATGTAATGTCTTCGGACAGTTTTTGAATATGTAATTTGCTTATGTTATTTGAATATGTAATTTTGATTGTTGATTTGATGTGTATTTTTGCTGAGTGTAAGTAACCATAGAAATGTTTTGGGTCAGCTGAGGTGTTCCAATCTAGGGGAGATTGTTGGGTCAAGAAATTGACCTAAGGGGAGATTGTTGAGTCAAAGATTTGACCTAAAAGAAGTACATGAAAGATTGGAATCTTCCCAACCTCCTCTGAATTTGCTAAGTAATTGATCCGAGCACACCTTAGACCTCCGAGCAAGATTTTATTTAGCCGAGTACGATATTTTGCCTACCGGGCAAGGTTTACTTCAAGTAGTCTTCTTAAGTAAATATCCGAGCAGGGTTTGCAAAATAGTGCATTGCCGAGTAAGGTACACTAGTTTAAGTAAATCCGGGCAAGGTTCACTTTATCAAGCAAGTCTGTTCTTCAGAACCAAGTATTTACTCTTCCGAGTAAGGTTTGGTTGACCAAGTCCAAGAAGCCAAGTGATTGGAAGACCGGGCAAGGTATTCATTAATAAGTATGATCCAAGTATGCTTGATAATCTAAAGAAATATCTCTAAGTAATATCGGGCAAGGTTCAGCTCGAGCAAGGAACAGTACTCCCAAGTACACTTTGCTAATAAGTTATTTTATAGCAAAGAGCTGAAATGGATCATTGAAGAACAAGGTTGCTCGTAAGGAGTTGTCGGGCAAAGTCTGGCAAAGTCAAGAAGACTGAAGTCTACTCGGTGAGTATTTTACTTAGTGAAATACTCTTTAAGTAAAGTCTACCCGGAAACTGAACCCGAGCACACTTCTATGTTACCAAGTTATGAAGGATGGCCGAGCATACTCAGAAAGACAAGATTGGTGCAAAGCCTACCCGGAAGACTTGTTTTACACTTAGTTTATTTTGAATATGTAATTTGAATATGTATGATTGTATTTAGGGTTTCTAGAAGGAATGACAGCTGTCCTAGGTTGGCAGGCCTATAAATAGAATGTTTAGGGCACGCCGCCGAAGGACGGATGGAAAAAAGGGCACAATACGGATAAGACAGACACATTAATTGAGAGAATATTGTGTGACGGCTGTCTTAGGATTCCTAGAAAACCCTAAATCGATTATCCTTTTGTATGATTAATATAATATAAATGGAAATCTTTTGAGTGAATCTTAAGTGTGCTTTCTACCTTTGATTATTCATTGCAACCGTATATTTGTTATTGATTCCGCCTTTAACAAACGGATATCTTTCTAAATATAGCAACCCGTCATTAACTCTCTTGTCAACACGTTAATCTGTGTGAGTTATGACATGATTGATTAAGATCCAGCTGAAATCAAAAGGGACCGACAAAGACATTACTTTGAGACACATACTATTATTTTGAGAACAAATTATCCTGTAAAGAATGTGCTTAGAAAACCAGAATTGTTAGGAAGGACTGCCAAATGGGCTGTGAAACTAAGTGCATATGATATTCAATAAGAGCCCAGAACAGCCATCAAGTCACAAGCATTAGCAGATTTTGTAGCTGATTTCAGTAGTGACATGCAAAACGAAGCTGACTTGGAGGTTCAACAACTAGAAGAAACCAAGGATCCTTGGATCCTCTTTACTGATGGAGCATCCAACGTAAGAGGAACAGGATTAGGTATCCTACTGAAATTGCCACAGGGGGCATAATACCCCAATCCATTGAATGTGCATTCCAAGCCACCAACAACGAGGCAGAATATGAAGCACTTATCGCAAGTTTAGTTTTAGCCAAACAGATGAGGATCAGGTATCTTCAAGTTTACATAGACTCTTTACTTATAACTAACCACTTTAACGGTTCTTATACCATAAAAGGTTAGAATATGGTCAAATATTTAGAAATTGTGAAGGAATAGCAAAATCCTTCGTATTGTTTAGTATCACACATGTACCAAGAGAAGAAAATGATGTGGTAGATGCCTTAGCAAACTTAGCATCATCATTAAAGATCTCGGATGATGTAAAGTTACCTATCATTTATATATTGTCTCTGGCAATTGGAGAACAGAAAGTTGTGGAAGTGACAGTGGATTGCAAAGAAGAACTTAAGGATCCTTCATCCTCAAGAAATTCCTCCAAGATGGAGAAATCCCTACGGTGGAAAACCCTAAAGCTTTCAGGTTGAAGGTATCACAATTTATAATTTTACAAGATATTGTATATAGAAAATCTCTTGCAGGTCCATATTTGAGATGCATCGAGGATCCTAAAATACAAGAAATACTCCAAGACTTCCACAAAGGCGATTGTGGCAACCACACAAGAGGGAAGAGCATTATTCTCAAGGATTCTTAGAACTGGATACTTCTGGCCAACAATGAAGAAGGATGCAATGGAGTATTCAAAGAAGTGTGAAGCTTGTCAAAGGCATGAAAACATCCTACACCAACCAACAGAACCTATGTATCCTATATCCTTATCATGGCATTTCATGAAGTGGGGCATGGATATCATGGGTAAGCTACCTAAAAGCGCTAGGAGGAAAAGTATTCATGCTTGCAATAACTGATTACTTTTTAAAGTGGATAGAAGCAGAAACTTTTGTTCAAGTCCGCGAAAAAGAGGTGATATCTTTCATTAAAAGAAATATTATTACTAGATTTGGTATCCCTTCAGAAATTATTAGTGACAATGGTTCCCAGTTTATCGGGAAAAGAACCACTAACTTTTGTGGCAGTTGGGGTATCAAGATGATTACCTCCACGCCTGTTCATCCTCAAGCTAATGGCCAAGCAGAATCAAGTAAGATTATCATCAACAACTTGAAGAAGAAACTAGGATCCAAGAAAGGCAAGTGGGCCGAAGAGTTACCTTATGTTCTTTGGGCTGACCGGACAACACCCAAGAATGCAACAGGTCAAACACCTTTCTCATTGGTGTTTGGCTCAGAGGCTGTAATCCCTACAGAGATGGTGGTTCCTACAGCCAGAACAAGCATCCGTGATCCTGAGGTCAATAATGAAATCCTTCTTGAAGACCTGGATACCGTTGAAGAGCTCAGAGACCTAGCCAAGATCAGAATGGCAGCATATCAACAAAGGGTACTTAGGGCATACAACAAGAGTATAAGGATCAGAAGATTTCAAGAAGGAGATCTGGTCCTGGGGAAAGCCTTTCAAATTACAACCAATCCGGCAGATGGAAAGCTAGCACCTAAGTGGGAAGGTCCCTATCTGATCGAGTCGGAGGTATGAAAGGGGGCATATCATTTGCTCACTCCGGAAGGCAACAGGCTACCAAGAGTATGGAATGCTATCCATCTCAAGAAGTACTTTTTCTGATCAGGATCAAGTATCCTCAGGGGATCGAGTATTCTTAAAGGATCAAGAATCCTAAAATTGGTAATATCTATTTAATCACTTATCCCTTTCAGATTATTATTGATTCCATGATAATATATTCTTAACGTTTTTTCTTTCCAAGCTTTAACTAATAAGCAGATTTCTATAAAGGGTTCATTGACTAAGAAATTGGCCACCTCTCCCTCACACTTATGGTACACTACTGTTTTCTTTGGCTTAGCCCACGATTAAGAGGTGACCCCCGATGGCACCTTTCTTATAAGTTAGAGTTTCTATACTCTCGCCTGGAGCGCACGTTATCCAATGTATAGTCCGGGGCAGTGGGACCAGTACACTTTTAGTGGCTGACAATTTCGTTGTCTTCGGCTATATGGATGATCCTACGATTTATGGTAAACGTACCATACCACCGGTTTATAACATTTTCGTGTTATCTCAATACAAAGGTTTCTAGCATTTTCATGCTAGCTAAGGTTTTGGAGTTTTCACGTTACTTACGTTTGGGCAATTCCCCAGTTGACATCCGAAATTTTAGGCCAGTCCCCAGCTTGTTGGGCTTGTCCCCAGTTTATTTCGGCTTGTCCCTAGTTTGTTGGGCTTGTCCCCAGTTAATTTGGGCTTGTCCCCAGTTTGTGTGGCTCGTCCCGAGTTTGATGAGTTTAATCCCGATTAATATCATAATTTGTTTGCATCAGGTATCATAAGTTCAATTACTAGAATCACAGAAGGATCAGTACTTATGGACTCGAGATCCTTAACTCATTTGTTGTAGAAGAATCAACACATATGGTAACCTAGGTCTAATTAGATCTTATGGTATGACTTCTACTTGTTGATTTTTATTTACTTAGTTTAAATCTTTATAAGTTCTATTTATGAAAGGATCCAAGATCCTTAATCTGTTTTTACAAGGATATTCTGTTCTTAAAACTTTTTACTCAAAGATATTTCTTAAAATTTTCTATCAAGCTAAGATTATATGAAACTTATTTTGAGAATAACAGATAACAACACATAAATAGTCAAAAGATTTAAATTATTATTATGTCACTGGACTTACCCAAAAACCTTAACCTGGATTTCACCATTCAAAAGATGGACCATCCACCCGGGTTAAGAAAGCGATACTAACTGTTCAAAGAGTGCAGGAAAATAAAGACAGGTGCATCAAATGCTTCATTCCCATAAATAGAGGATCCATCCCCTTTGCTACTCCTGGAAATTGTTTTAAGGATCATGGATTATTTATCCTAGTTACTATTATCCATTACAGACCATTATCCGAAATCCATTAAAATAAAAAAAAAATGGGCTCGGGCCTTGTCTTTAATATCCTTCATTGCCTGCCTAAGGAGCTTCTTCACCATCTGTTGTTGCCTTCCCTTTATCAATCTCAACCGCATCCTTCGCTCCGCTTCCCAGCCTCGTTTCCATCAGCCATCGTAGTATCCTCTTCGCCACCAAAGTATACTTCCACGTTTCCACATTCCAAGCCGATCTGTCAAAAGTAGGATCAGTAGATTCAGCAACTATCTTAATTCTAGCCTGCAACACCGATCTTGCAGCCCACATCTTCGCCTCCTCAGTGGCCTGCTTCACCTCCTCTTGGTGCTGAGCTTCTGTGGTGGATAGCAGATCCTCCAAGCGCTTCTTGTCCTTGGTGAGCAGGTCAATAGCCTTGTCCTTCGCCACTGTTGCACTCCCCATTCCAGTAAGAATGTCACTAATCTGGCTCACGATCTTATCATAATGATCTTTGGAAGCATTCACGGAATGTACCAAACAATTGTGCAACAGTTGGAAGGATACTTGATTGTAAAATTAGGGGTACCAAGATAAAGGATACTTACAGCAATCATCATGTCAAAATGAGTCTCGGGATCTGAAGATCTTTTCCTCTTGGAAGCTGCCGATTTGGCCCTGGTGGTTGCAGTTCTTGGCTCGGAAGTGGTGGCTGCCTTCAAAGCTTCTTTCTTGACGGTTTGAGGAGTGATCAGACTACCAATGTCTTCCAGGGAAAACTTGCAGACGGATTTGTGAGATTTCTTAGCACCTACAGAGAACAAGAAACAGATAAGTATTCTATTTTATTTTATTTATTATCCAAATAGAAGTCTTAATTGACATATTAATACTAGAATCTGAAGTGATTTCACAAAAATACTCAACAAGTTTGGCTTGGAAAGTCCGAACTTCAGGATCCAGGGCAAGAAACCTTTTTGCTTTATCTTTTGTTCCAGGTAAATTCTCCAAAGAAGCAA
Organism: Bidens hawaiensis; assembly: GCF_021521415.1. NCBI lineage: Eukaryota > Viridiplantae > Streptophyta > Magnoliopsida > Asterales > Asteraceae > Bidens > Bidens hawaiensis. The sequence continues at coordinate 80,952 of NW_027497324.1, read as the reverse complement.
AGTTGTTCACTGCAAAGAAGAATAAACAAAATAGAAATAGTTAAAAGAAGGATCATTTATCTAAACTATTTCTCTTTCAAGGATCTAGGATCCTACCCTTTTTAACCCACTTTAAAGGTAAATCGACCCCACTAGGGATGGAGTTTCGTTTAACAAAGAAGAACTGATTCGTCCAAAGAGAACCATTTTGGGTTACTTTAGAAATTGGAATGGGCTGCCTAGGTTTGGACTTCAAGATGAATCGATTTGAGCCATGGGTGGTTAAACTATAAAGGTATGACAACTCCGGAACACTAAGCTTGATGCTTTCCTCCTCTATCAACCTCTCAATGGTACGTAAAACCCTCCAAATCATCGGCATGGCTTGGATATAAGACATCCCGGTGGTCTCAAAGAAACTTTGGGTAAAAGAGGGGAATGGATATGTATAGCCGATGAGGAATGGACAAGGGGGGAAATAGGTCCAAGTCTTTGAGTAGGTATCACATCGAATGAAGATTCGAACGGTAGGAAAACAGTTTCCGGTGGGAACGGTGGACAGAGTTCATCGATTTCAGGATCGGTAAACTTGCAGATCTCTATGTATGTGTTGGTTATGAGGTTTTGTGATTGCATCTCTGATAACTCAGACTGGTCAGAATGATCGGAATGTTCAGAGTGGTCAGAAGGAGAAGAAGAGGCGGTAGACATTTTTGCAGAAAATTAGATAAAGAAAAGAAAGAGGAAGAAGAAGGATACCTGAATGGTCTGCTAAGATGTGTGGTAATAAAAGGATTGAAGAGATCACATATATAGGCGGCTAGAAGTGATAATAAGGGTTAACAATAATAATGATATCTGACAACCGTATAATCGTTCTATCTTTTGCAGGGATTCAAAATTCAAAATGACAGCTGTATTGCATAAACACCTGCCATTTTGGGGGCAATTGTTAGGGCATAGAATTTCTGATGAGGATCCTCTATCCTTGAGTAACTTATGGATAAGTTATCCTTAAGATATTTTCAAGGTTGCAAAGGATTAAGGATCATTGGTATTATATGTTTACTAATAATTGTATTTAAGTGGTGATGTGTTTGCTAGATATAACGGTTGGACGACTTAGTCACCCTATTTTAGCGCTACTGGATGACTCCCGCACGTGATCAAAAAGAAGGGAACGGCCAGTGGGAAGAGTGGCGTGATTATAGGAAATCTTGTTAGTTGTTATTTTTATTTATAACGAGATTATTGATTAGTTAGGGACACTTGTAATCTCACACACCTTAGCATTTCTGAGAACTCTCTCTAGCACAGCACTCATACTTAGCTTTTATTGTAACACTGATCAAAATCTCCACCTTTGTAACCCGATTTTTACATTAATAAAGTGGTGATAGACGATTTGACATAACCCGGGGTTTTTGTGCCGGCGATCCGAACCAGATCAAGGGTTTTTCCTCGCAACAAATCATTGTGTTTGCATTTGCAATTGATTTATCACCGTTTTTATCAAATTAGCACTAATCCTCACCAAACGAATTTGGTTACATTATCCTTAGTAGATTTTAACCAAAACAGTTGGTAGCACGGTTCACCTCCTCTTGTAGCTGAGCCTCAATTGAGGATGCGTGTTCCTCAGCTTGCTTCTTCTCCTTGGTCAGCTTGGAGATAGTCTTGTCCTTAGCAGCGGCCATATACCTCATTCCCGATAGAGTCTCTTCATGGTCCTTGACCATCTTATCATAGTAGCTCTTGGCGGAATCCAAGGCTTGTACATTACAGCAAAATAACTTCAGAAGGATTTGGAATTCACAACAGCAATTAAAGAGGATAAAGGAACCTTACAAAACATACGAGGTACTTTCCGGTTTCGAAAGGATCTTCTGGCTCAGCAGTCTTCTTTCTCTTAGAGGCACCTGACTTGGCGCGAGTTGTTACCGGTCACGGCTCATGGACTGGTATGGTTTTTGGGGTCTCTCTCTTCACAATATGATAGTCAATGTCTTCTAGAGAAAACTGAGAAGCGGATTTACCCGATTTCTGAGCACCTACAAAGCACAACATAAAGACAAGTCTTCTCTTATTTTTCAATTAAATCTTCTCAGGATCCAGCGAAAAGAACTTCTTTACTCTCTCTTTTACTCCAGGAAGCTCAGCCAGCAAAGCAAAGTTATCAACTAAAAAACAGAAATAAGATAGTTAGATAAAGAATCTGTTATTCTCTCCGCATTATCTAAGGATTCGAGATCCTACCATTTTCAATCCACCTTTGGGGCAGATCAGACCCACCAGGGATAGAATCCTTATTTACAAAGAATAACTGATTTTTCCAAAAAGAATTATTTTGGGTGGCTTTGGAAATCGGAATTGTTTGGTGTGGCTTTGATTTCAAGATGAAACGATTACAGCCGCAGGTGACTAAAGTATAGAGATAAGACAGTTCTTATAACCCAAACTCAATACCCACCTCTTCATCGATTCTCTCAATGGTGTGTAACACTCTCCACAGCATAGGCGTTGCTTGAATATAGCTGATGCCGGTTAAGGTAAAGAAACTTTGGGTAAAGGCTGGAAAGGGATATGAATAGCTGATTAAAAAGGGTTGTGTCGGAAAGCAAATCCAAGTTTTGGAAATGCGGTCGCTTCGGACGATGGAATCGAAAGGTCGAAAATTTGTGCCGGCCGGGAATAATGATCGAAGGTCATCAATCTCTGGGTCAGTAAACTTACAAATCTCCGATGAAGGGTTAGTGAGAAAACGTTAGGGTCAGAGATCACTAGATTCCGACTATTCAGAGGAAGATGAAACGGAAATCGCCGACATAATAAAAAGAAAATGAAAAGAAAAGAGAGAGAAGGATACCCGGTGAACCGCATAAATGTGGTTATAAATGATTAACAGGTGATCGCGTTTATAGGCGGGAGGTTAAAATTAGGATATGTGATAATTATAACATGTCACGTCTAATCGTATTTTTTGTAGGAAATTTGAAATTCAAAATGACAGCTTTTATCCACTTTCAACCGCCATTTTTGGGGAAATTGTTATGGCACAGTTTTTATGCTGAGGATACGTTATCCTTATGTGACATTTGGATCAATTATCCTTAGGATATGTTTCAGGTTATGCGGGATCAAGGATCCTCGATATTAATTGTTTACTAACAATTGTATTATTTGAAAAGTGTTGTGATTTACAGGTGTAATGGCTAAAGAGACCAAGTCTACCTAGTTATTCGCTGATCTATGATGTTTAGCACGTGGTCGAAATGTGTCAACGGATCATGGAGAAAGTGGCGGAATTTTGAGAGAATTAGTTAGTTAATATTTTGTATATATTGAACTTATGATCGGCATAGGAACACACACAGTTTACATGCTATATTTACAACTTACTCACATAGATTATTATAGCTTCACTTACTTACACTTACCTTTATTGTAACCGATCACTAGTTCCACCGTTGTAACCTTATTTTCTTGAATAATAAACTGGTGATAGACGATTTGTCATCACCCGGGGATTTTGTGCCGGCGATCATCATTTGATCAAGGGATTTTCCTCGCAACAAATCACGGTGTTCATCTTCATTTTGTTCATAATATTCAGCAACGTTATACAAGCACTCTACCTCACTAAACAAATTTGGTTACGTTATCCTCAAACCGATTTTTGACCAATACAGTATTTATGAAGTCTAAAATGTGATGTTTCGTTCGGTCTCTGTTATATCCGAATTTTCTCGTTTCCGTTTTGCAATTTCGAGGACAAATATTTTTAGAGAGGTATAGTTATAATAACCCGAAATCTTTTAAGATAATAATTACAATCATTAAAATAGTTTTGGGATAATACAAACTTTATTTGGATTTTTAATATTTCTAATATTTGGTTAGAGATTCGTACGCATATAAAACAAACAAATAAAATGAATTGTATAGAAGCAAGGAACAAATAAAAGTCATACGATCAACATGAGATTTTCAAAATTTTCAATCCTAATATTTTACAAATGAACTACCGGACGTGGTGTGATTTCAAGGATACAATTCGTTATATAAATCACGTATGCAACCCCTTAATTTCTCTATCACTAATCTTTCTCAAGGCCTTGGTTCACCATCTGCTATGTATTAGAGATTTAACCCTTATGTAACTACCGTCGGAACACTGAGGAGGTTAGTTTCCGAGTCACAACCAGGCGGCCACCAATAAGTGACTGTGAAGGTGAACTACTGGTGCGATTATCTGCCCATCTGATTCTTTCTGCCTGTTTATGGAGGTAATCATTTGTTTCCTTGATAATGGTTATTCTCGATAACTGGTTCGGAATACCGCGACTTTAATGGTTAACTGTTCCAGCGAGGAAAACTAATAAAAACACCTAACTTGAAATCAAATTTCTCTAAATAATAATAAGATGAACAAGTAATAACGTTTTTTTTTAACCTTTTAGTACCGCGTTCTTTTGCGACCGTGTGATTTTGTTTAACCTTATAGTACCGGTTTCTTTACCAGTCGTTAATGAATCTTTTCACCAGCCCTTGGCTTTCTTGCTATTTGTTGGCTGACTTAGTTACTGCTCGTCTCCGTGAAACCGAGCAGTAGTCACTTAAGAATTAAAATATATTGAAGTTATTCAATTTTAGTCCATTTAACCTATCTTTGTTTTCATAATAGTACATATCAATGTATAATTTATAAGTCTATTTAGTTAATCATTATAGATAAGTAATTGATATAAATTAAAGGAACATGTTTAATATTTTAGTTAAAACAAATTTTACGATAACGTGATAATTGATTAAGTCGCTAGAATCATGGATCAAGTACATGCTAGCATAATAATATTACATGGGATTGTTATGATTATTTTGCAAATAATTACCATTACCAAACTCCACTAAACTTATTCGGACTTTTATGTTTCTAGGTATTATGCGATAGCATGACCTTAAACCTATAGTCGCCGGAAAATTCGTAAGTTAACGAATCACCAATAAGATAATTTAAGTTCCCTATAGTTAATCCTACAAAAAACTAAACCGTAGGTTCTCACACAATTTGCGGACGACGTTGACTTTACTTCTACTCAATAATTAAGGTACGGTTTCTGGTTTCTTTCACTCATAGTATAAATTATATTATGTTACTTTGTAGTACGGTTTCCGTTCTCGTTTACTCATTATATTGACTCTATTCCATTACTTTGTAGTACGGATTTTCGTTACGCATCAGTTGAATTTTGAGTTTAGTTATATTATATAATATATTTTTGTAGCGTGCAATAGATTATTTATTTTGTACTCTTTATTGCATGTTCTGGTTTGAATATGTTTAGTTATATGGTTTTAGCTTTAGTACTCTGTTACCCGAGCATTTTTTGACTTGTCGTTGGGGCATCAACGGTGTAGAACTTGTCGTGACAGAGCGTAATTAAAGTTCACGGCGTTTCTAACTAGTACTTGTGTAGTATTAGGGCCACTTAGGGGCATATGGATCGATCCTAGTTCTGTTCTGATTTCTGACTTATGGCTTATGGGGGATGGAACAATGCGTGTACGCCACACGGGCCATCTCATTGGTGCATAGATTAGCTAATTGCGTACCCCTCTGTTTCTGGCTCCGGGTGCTTCGATGTACACAACTTATTTTGTGGATATATAATTGTCAGTAGTTTGATATATGTTTCTGCATCTGTTTCTATATACGTTTATTATTATTATTGTTTTGTATCATATTCTATTATTTAGTAGATTGGGTTATATCAGCATCTGTATTAGTATTATATTTAGTATCTGTATTACTTTCAGTTAGTTCAGTTATGGTTCTAGTGCCAGTTCAATTTCCTTTGTTTTTTTGTAAGTTCGTCTTTACATGTACTATTGTTCTATTCGTTACTGGGAAATTTTTGGCTCAGCCGTGTTTTCTTTGTCTGTTTTTTCATATTTGTTCACATGTAATCCGGGAAATCAGCGATTAGAGTAAAATGAAATTCGAGAATAAAGACTTTTATTTATTTTTTTATTTCAGGATTTAATAAAATTTGACTTAGGAATTTCTTTTAGTTGTTTTTAACTTGTTGGATGTTCTTGGATTCTATTTCTTTCTTTTAAATGAATTGTGTTTTGTTTATGATATATGTAATAGTGACAGTCAGCCTATTCCAGGTTGGGGTGTTACATCCCACCTGCTAAAGCAACTCATCTTCGTGATCAGATTCACTCATTTCAAATGGAGTCGGATAAACCATATTGTCATGCTTGGGAGCGCTTTCAGAATCTGCTATCTCGCTATTCACAAAATGGTCTTACACCATGGGCTCTCATTGTGAAGTTTTACAATGGTTTGAACTACGAAACCCAAGCAGGTTTCGACACGGCTGCGGGAGGAAATCTTATGGCCAAAAAGAATGTCACCGAATGTAACGAGATGTTTGAAAGTTTTGCTCAATCTGAATACGCCAAAGGGCCACGTCGCGGGAATTACATTCCCGTAACTAGTACATCCTCATCTGCTCTAGGTGTGCACCAGGTTAATCTTGACACTAGTGTGGCTGCTTATTTGGAATCTTTGACTAGAGAGGTGAAGGAGCTGAAGGCCAAGGTTGACAAATGTGAGTTTTGCAGGGGTGGACATGGTACCTTGGAGTGCCCATTGATGAGTCAAAAGGTCAATTTTATTGCTGGTCAAAACAGGTTTCCAAATGCTTTTAAAAATAACAACAATTCGAGTTGGAAGGCCTACAAGAACCTAAATCAAAATAATTCTAACTTGCGTCCGTCCGGTGCACCACTTGGTTTTCAAATGCTTATACTCCAGGGCAAGTTTAGTATTTTAATAATAATAATAATAATGGTACTAATGTTTAAAATAATGTGCAGGAATCGAGTTGTGGAATGGGACGTTTAGAAGAAATGATGAAGCATATCTTGAAAAGAGATCAAGCTACATAGAAAAAGTTCTCCAAGCACGACCTACTTTAAAGAATCAACAATCATCGTTACTTGACCTTCAAAGGACCATTGGTGATATTGCTCTTCGTTTAGAAGAGAGGCCGTTGGGTCATTTTTCGGGTATTCCTCAAACTAATCTGGTTGCTCAATTGAAAGTCATCTCCACTCGCAGTGGTAGGGTTTTTGGTCCGGAGAAAGTTAGTAGAGAGGTTGAAAAAGATGGGAAGATGAGTTGGTGGATGAAGAGATAGAGACGGATCTTCCGGGAAAATTACAAGATAACACACATCTTTTAGAGCCGCAAGTAGAGAGAAACATCGAGAAAAGCCGGTTGAAGTCCGGCCACAACCACACATCATTGATCTTGCCCATGTTCCCTATTCGCTCTTCTAAAGCCTCAAAAGTACACGAGGGAATACATGCATTTTCTCGATATATTTGGCCAGTTAAAAATTAATCTCCCGTTCATTGAAGCCCCCCAACATATGCCTAAATATGCCAAGTTTTTGAAAGATCTTCATAAAAGAAAAGATAAGTTGAAGGAGCTTTTGACTATTCCACTAAATGGAGAGTGTTCTGCGGTGGTTCTCAATAAATTTACCAGAAAAATTACCCGACCCCGGCGTTTTAACCATTCATGTCGTTTCGTATGAGACACGACGTATCAACCATTGGTCTATCTAGGAGCTAGCATAAACCTAATGCCATATTTTCTATATGAAAAGCAAGGCCAATGAGAACTCACCCCTACATGTATGACTTTTTCTTTAGCCGATCGTTCAGTTAAGTATCCGAGGGGTGTCGTGGAGAACTTGCTCGTTAAGGTCGATAATTTGGTTTTTCCCGCAGATTTTGTTGTTTTGGATATGGAGGCCGAAGAGGGAGTTCCTATCATTTTGGGTCATCCGTTTTTACGTACTACTAGGGCAATCATTGTTGTTTTTAATGCAAGATCACTCTCAGAGCCAGCGATGACAGTGCCACTTATATGGCTAAATCCATGAGACATCCGAGTGGTCAATACGGTCTTATTGATCCATGTCATCCAGATTACTCAATAGAATCATTTATCTTGGGCATGAATCCACGTCTTGACGATTCTCGTTCGGTGAGAATTAGTGTGGAGAAGGAGCGAGAGGTTGTGAGTTCTCGAGTGATGGTAAAGTGTGTTAGAGAAAGAGGAGGTGGTAAGCGAAAGTTTGAAGGGGTTCGTGGAGTTATAAAGAAGAAGAACAAGATTGATGAATGGCCGGATCATGATTCGGTATCTTTGAGGGCACTGGAGTTCTACCGAGGTGGAGGAAACTCCACTCGGACCGCCACGTGATTCGCATAGCATGGGTTCTTGAGTGAAAACTCAAGTGTAGAGTTTGTATATTTTATTTTTATTTCTATTTTCTTTCAGTTTATTTGAGTCACCAACAATATTTTTTCTAATTTTTATTTTGCGTCATTGAGTCGGTTCAAGGAATCACTACCATCATGCAGAGAGAAATTTACGAGAAGACGGAGTTCCAGGTAAGTTTTGCACGTAAAATGATTTAAAATGGGTTTAGAAATGATTGGTAATTTTTGAAAATTTTTCTATGGCATTTAGGCTTCCAAAACTCGAAACATTCTGGAAAAAATGGCTCGTCGCACCGCGCGATGAGGCTAAGGGTGCTAGCCGCGCTACGCGGCCAGCTCATTGGAGACAGACAGCATAAGCCACCACGCGCAGCCTGTGATCAACACTAGTCGCTCGGCGGGGCCTATCCCCAGGACCCATATATATTTTTTATTATTATTATTTAATTCTTCTTGTGTTATCATTCATGAGTGATTTCTTGTGTTTAGTTTGGTATTTTGATCCATCTTTTAAGGTCTAGTTGTTCGAGTCTTGTATAAGTCATTGAGTCACTAACGTTGTTTATGTAGCTCGTCTTTGTTTTTGTGTTTTTAAGTTTTGCTAGCTAGTTTGAAGAAAGATTGAGCTAGAGAAGATCCCTAGGTTGAGTATATTGAAAAAGACAAGTGTGGGGAAGTAGCAGTGGAGCCGTATACTTTATATTTATTACTTGCCGCAAATTATTCATGATTATTTTATATATTTAGAGGTTTGGGAAATACTTTAAATGCATAATATCTATCTGTTTGATAAGATATATATTATTAAATATTGTTGAATTTTTGCCGCTTATGTTCGTGTGTGAAAGAAGGAGGTACTATTTGCTAAGCACGTTCGTAATTGGAGGGCATACATTGGAAATAAGACATTGGCATCATATTTCATGCGCATATTACCAGCTAAGTCTTTTCCGTTATCTAGCTTATTTACATCTTATTTTGTTTTTCAATTTTTTTTAGGTTTCTCATTTTTTGTGGTCCGACTTTATTTTTATTTTTATTTTACGTCTTCCTTATCCTTGCATTGAGGAAAATGCAAAATTTAAGTGCGGGGATATAATATTTGAGTAGTTTAAATTTTACTTATTAAAAATAATTAATAAAAAATTGAAAAAAGTTCTAAAAGAAATGTCCCTTGAATATAGTTTTCTGCGTGAAAGTGGGAGATGATGATACTTATCGGAAATCGGGTTTTCAAACTACTAATAATATGAGATAATATAAAAGAAAACGCACTTAACTTGGGATGTATCGGTAGGCTCAGCCTTGAGAATAAAAGGGCAATTTGATAAAATGGGTAAGTGGAAATATTTTGTGGGTAAAGCGTTTTGTCTGTGGAAAATAAGTAATGAAAGGTTGGGCCATACTCAAGCCTCAATTTTTGGTATGAATGTGAAAATATTATGAATTTTATATTTGAATACGTTATAGTATAATGCTTGGGTAGATATAACGTTAGAGTATGCCAAGTAGCATGTGATATAAATCTTAAACTATCTAGCTTTAGTGTTTTACACTTCATAGGCGTATGGTTTTATAACCTTAAATCTTGTATTGATGGGATTCTTCAGGTCTAGAGACTATGGGTTTGTATGCAGTTTATTCATCTGGGTATTCACAATTCCTAAGTGGGGTTGTGAATATTTAAAAAAATCTAAAAAAGAGCAAATCCGCAGTTATCTGCCACATAAGTCATTAAACTTAATCTCTACGTACTTAAAGTACAAATACACTACTGACTTGATCATCCATGATGTTAGCCATGTGGGGTCCCCTTGCTCGCCTCTCATTACAATTAAGAAACGGACCACAAGGGACACGCCACATGTAAATTCTACAAATGAAATTGCATATACTCATCTTGGTGATGGGTTCGGGGTATTGCTTAATAACGGAGGTATGTCATGTTGTGGGGAACACTAGCTAATTAATTAATTATACTTTAATCATATCTAATGACTCCTTTGGTAGACTTTGATGCTTAAGCTTAGGTGGATAAACAATAACGTCGATCGTCCTAACTGTTCATGAAAAAAAAGGCTTTGATGCTTAAGCTTAGGTGGATAAACAATAACGTCAATGACTCCTTTGGTAGACTTTGATGCTTAAGCTTAGGTGGATAAACAATAACGTCGATCGTCCTAACTGTTCATGAAAAAAAAGGCAACGAAAATTTTAAATCTGCTGATTTTAAGGTTTAAGTCAAGTTGGAGTGGTCTGGTCCAGTAAAAGCTGAAAATAAGCGGGTCTTAATTGTATAAACCACTGAGTATTATAATTGTTGGGTCTTATTTGTCCCAATAAAGATTAAGGCATGGGTTTAAGTGGACAACAATATCAGTGATCATGTTTTTTGCGTTTTTCTGAACTTTAAACTAATATATATGTTTTTAAGACTATACTTTTCGATTCTGATTCCACTGCATTAGACTTTTTCAGGGAGAAAAAAAGAGTAAGTGTGGGGATATTTGATATAATGCAAAATATATATATTTCCCTTGTATATTTTATTTAATATTTAATTAGTTTTTGTTTTTTTAGTTAAGATTTTTATACTACTAATATTATTGTGCTTTGAAGGTTTCGGAAGCTGATTGTGGTCGAAAAGGGCGAAAAAACGAGTCAAAATAGCCAAAACGAGAAGCCGGAACGCATCAGGAAATTAACCGAAAGGAGAACCGGCCGGACCGGACGGTCAGACCGGCCCCCATATTCACAGCGCTGCCCCGCGCGACCATGGGGGTTAGTCATGGTCGCGCGGCACCCAGACTCAGAAATTGCAGAAAGTTTATGATTTTGTAAGTTTAAGGCCCTGTTTCACTATATAAGCACCATTAACCTTAACCTGAGAAATAGCCTAAAGCCACCAGACAAATTTAGAGTTTACTTGAGCTATTATTCGATATTCTTAGCGGTTTTCAAGGCAAGAGAGCATCCGGTGAAGAGTTAGACATTCGAGAGTGAAGATTACGGGTTTTATCACCTTTGATTTATCGTTCTTTATTATTTCACCATGTTTTCGTATTTTATTACTTTTTTTATTTTGATTACATAATGCTAGGCTAAACTTATTAAACTACCTAGTTCGTGATAAACCTTTGTTTGGTTGGATTTTGATTGGGATTATGTTCGTTATGGATTTTATGTTTTAAGTAAATTGTTGAGTTTGATTTAATTGATGCATATGATTACTTGGTTTTATTTGCTTAGGTTTATTGTTTCACATTACCCTTGTTGATTGTTTCAAGGGGTATGGTTTTGTTAGGTCATTTACTATGTGTTCTTGACTAGTTTGTGATTGATATGAATTAAAATCATAGAAACAGTAAACTAATCAAACAAATAAAAGTGAGCTGCTAGCCTAGAAAGCTGTAAGGTGATAGGTTATTGGTAGATCAGGATTGCTAGATTTAATTATTCGTAAGGAGTCCGTCTAGGTTTGACTGTCAGCTTAGTCTATTAAGTCAATTGAGTTTTCTTAGCTATCTTTGATTTCCACACTGTAAGGTAGGATTTCGCTATAAAGATACTTAAATATAAACAATTAAATAACCGTAAGGAAGTTAAATACATAAAACTGATGTGTCTTAAAACTTGTTAGAAACTCGTATGCGTCTTCTTGAAGGTTTAAGGGTCCTGTTCGGGTTTTATTTCAAGGGTTTATTTTACAATTGCAGTTCCATAATTTGATTTTCCTAGTTAATTGATAGCCATAAGTTAGGCAATTGAAGCCTAAGTAGTTACTTTCATCATCTAAATTAATCTAAGTAATTTACTAGTTTAGTAATCTTTTAATTAGTTAGGTTTTTATTAGTTTATTATTAGAGTTTATTAATTAATCTAAATAATTTAATTCTAGACTTTTAAACTTAACTAATTAGGGTTTAAGTAATTATTAGAGTTTATTATTATTTAATTAATTAGTTTTAAGTTTTTGTTTAATATTAATTAGTTTAAAAACCCCCCCTTTAATAATAATATTTTAAATGGTTGTGTCAGTAAATCGAGTCTAATTTGCTAGTTACGTAATTTAAAGAGTCTCGTGGGTTCGATATCCGGACTTACTTAGTTGTACAGGAGTCGATCGGTACACTTGCCGGTTAGTAGTTTTAGTTAAGTTTAAGAGTCTAGAACTAATTACTTAGTGTCTAGATTAGCGTGTTTTTATTTCACTACTTTTAGCACATCAAGTTTGTGGCGCCGTTGCCCGAGACTCTTGGAGATTGCTTTATTAGCTTCGATTAGACTTAATTGCTACATACATCTATTTGCTTTGTTTACTTTTTTTTAGTCATAGGAATCTAATTTAAGTTTTAGTTTATTTTCGTTTTATTTTTAGTTTTCTAGTCTACTCAGTTGGTCTTTTGCGTTTTTTTCAGGTTTATGCCAAATCTTCGTTCGCAAGGACCACCACTGAATAATCTTGGATTTTCTCCATTGAAGTCCGAGACTAGTTCATCAACAGAGAAACAACTGTCAGAAGCTAGTTCTACACCAAAGTCATCACCACATAGTTTACACCAGAAAGTCCGAGAAGTCAACCAGAAGTTCAAAATGGCCGATGATAGAACAGCTGCTACACAAGCTTTCAATGGTTTAACCAAAAACCAGTCGTGCATCATCATTCCCAAGATCAACAATCCAAACTCATGGCAGATTCCGTCATACGTCAAGAACTCTCTCGTTCAAACTAACCAAATTCATGGGCTTGATAACGAGGAGGCACCAGCACACATTAACCGGCTCTACCGTGTTCAAAAAACTTTTAATTTACAAGGTGCTACTGAAAATGTTATTTCTTAAATCTTTTCCCTTTTTCACTTCCAGGAAAGGAAGCTCTTTGTCTTGACACTCAGCCACCTTCCACTTTCACCACTTCGGAAGCATTGCGTTCAACATTCATCAAGAAATACTTCCCACCCGCTAAAGCAGCTCATCTTCGTGATCAGATTCACTCATTTCACATGGAGCCAGATGAACCATATTTTCTTGCTTGGGGGCGCTTTCTGAATCTGCTATCTCGTTGTTCACAAAATGGTCCCACACCATGGGCTCTCGTTGAGAAGTTTTACAATGGGTTGAACTACGAAACCCAAGCTTGTTTCTACACGGCTGCGGGAGGAAATCTTATGGATAAAAAGAATGTAACGAGATGTTTGAAAGTTTTGCTCAATCGGAATATGATGTATATAGAAATATACATCTTTTAGCATCAAATAATCTCTAAAAAATGCAACTTCTAACAAATAATATAGGTCAATTGGCTACTTATCATATTAAAATGTGCTTTCAGGTAAACCCAAGCCTTAAATGAAGAAAGAAGCAAAAAGCCAAAGAAAAATGAAAGAAAACCCGAGAAAACACCCCAACATGCCCATGCATCTCTGGACATGCCCCATGTTTTCCTATGCAATAAAATATAAAAATCTGGAAGAAAAGACAAAATACTAGACACTTGGACACGGGGCCATGCCACAGGAAGCATGGGGCCGTGTTCACCTTTCAGAAAAGACAAAAGAAATATAACAAAGGACCAAAAACACGGGGTCGTGCCTCAGGAAGCACGCCCCCGTGCTGAGTCAGCATGTACGATCTGACATAGCATTTAATGCGACTGGACACATCGACATGGGGGCATGTCTCATGGAACACGGGGCCATGCCTGAGTGCCCAGATGCCAATAAATAGAGGAGCATGTTTCACTCATTTGGTGTGCTTGAATAAAATCTCTATACGTGTTTCTCTTATAAAAACACCCACATTACACTCATATTAAAGATCTTGTGGAGAGTTTGAAGGCTTGGAGGTTACCATCATCCATCATCATCATCATTCATCACCATTGAAGAAGGAAGATTAATCCAACATTTAGTTAGATTGTTCTACGGTTGATCATTTGTTTGTTATCTTCATATCCTTTTATGTGTAAAATCATGCTCGATATGAGCTAAACTCCATTTACCATCTAAAGTCTATGAAGACGCTTTGTTTTACTTGATGATTATGTTAAACATGTTATTTAGTTTGGCAAAGTACATGGTTTTTTTGCAATTATCCATTAATGAAGAAATGTTTTATCACTTTAAATTAATACATCAAGGTTGATGACTAACAATCATTCATGTTAACTCATGTTCTTGGAGACTATAAATGGTAAAAAGAATACCTTGATAACTTATTCAAGATAAAACATGGATCCTTATATTGTACTTAGAAATTATGAGATATAGGTTATGATCTATTTCTCTAGTCTTGATAATTCTAAAATAACATTGTTAACACGATTACTTAGGTTATCATGCTAGTTAAAGAAATCATATGTTAATGGAATGTGTAGCTATAACCAAATTAAATCAACCAAGGGAAGGTTGTGTGAGTTAACTACAACCACCCGAAGTTGCTAGGATCAGTATTTGAGAAATCGAACTCAATCCTTATCATTCTACTTTACCAAACTACTTGTCTACTAAAATTGACATTCTCGTGATAGTATGAGATTAAGCAAGGATGGACTTGAAAATACTCATGCTACTTTCTTTTATGTCATAGAATATTTTCACTTAGAAATGAAGGACTATTCTAACATATAATATTAACGCAAGTTTATCACATGTTTAATTAATAATCATCAAGAAAAAATGGATTAGATTCTTGATCTTAGATGGTAACCTTCATATAATTGATTTACTCATTTAGAATTCTCTTCTTGTCACCTATATATTATATATAAGTACTTTTATTAAAGTTTAAAAATCAACCCCAAAATGATTAAAACTTTCCAATTGAACTAAAACAAAGATTCATTATCAGAAACATTTGTGTCCACGGATCGATACTTGATTCTTATTCATACTATTCTACATATACAATAGGTACACTTGCCTATTTTATGTGTGTTTAGTCTTAGTAGAAATCACTTTTATAAATTTAAAACACGATCCTATGAAAAAGCTAAATAATCCCTTTTGTATATTACCACACCGCATGCACAAATCAAATTTTTGGCGCTGTCGCCAGGGACACGGTACGTTTCTAAGAACGATCCATGTTTTAATTTAATTATTGTTTATAATTGTATAAATTTTCAACTTTTCTTTTTATTTTTTTTTCTTTAAACTATTAGATTAGATTTTTTTTTAGGCTAGCCTAACCTTTACTTTTAGCTTAACTTTAACTAACCTATAGTTTGATAGTTTAAATTTGATTTAGTCCCATGTATGTCCTCTACATTTGAACCTGAACTTGTTTCTCCAACTTCTGAACCGAAACGACTTTTTCATCAACGAGCACGTAAACGGACTGTAGAAACTGCTGAAACAATCTAAGATGAGTCAGTAGACGCCATGACATCAGGAGAAAATCAAACCGAAGAAATGATGGAAGCATAAAACAATGAACCAAACGTGAGACAGTATGCCAAGCCAACTCTCTAAGGCTATGGCAAAGGAGTGGCCCCACCCGATATCACCGAACATTTCGAAATCTAATTAAGAACCATTCATATGGTGGAAAATTCAGTTCAATTTAATGGTCTCCTCGACGAAGACCCTCTTTCTCATATATCTTGATTTTACGAATCTGCGGAACCTTTAAAATCCAAAACTGTTCAGAAGATCAAATCAAACTCAAACTCTTTCCTTTCTCTCTAAGGGTTCAAGCCCTAGAATGGATAAAATCTCTTTACTCGGGTTCCATCACCAACTAGGACCAGATGGTTGAACAGTTTCTCCTCAAATACTTCCCGCTTGATAAAACTGCCAAATGCCGAGCCAGCATTACCGGATTCCGGACCGATGATGATGAGTCGTTACACGCAGCATGGGAGAGATACAAAAATCTTCTGATAAGATGCCCATATCGTGGTCTGAACGTGTAGTTATAAGTATAAACTTTCTTTGACGCACAATCCAGCCAAAACGAACAGGTCATAAACCAAGTTGCCGGTGGAGACCTAGGATCCAAATCACCTAACGAAGCATTTGAAATCATGGAGAAGGCAGCAAAGAAGAGTTTCTCTTACAACCCACCAAGATCTACACCAATACACAAAGGAATGCATCACGTTGATTCCAACAATCTTGTCACCGCACAGCTTGAAGCACTCTCTAAAAAATTCGAACAACTTCAAGCCGAACTAACAAAAACCAAGATCACATGTGAAACCTGTGGAGGAACACATAAGATAAGTGACTACAAACAAGTAATTATGGCCATGGAAGAAGTTGACTTCATCGCTCGTCAAAACAATGCTTTCAGCAACGACTACAATCCAGGTTAGAGAAACCACCCGAATTTTAGTTGGAAGGACGGAGGTAACACTCAAACCCTACTCAGATTCGAAAAGAGGCCGATGAATCAATCCATCCAGCCTAAAACTCAATTCCAAGAACAAAGTTCCAGTAGCCATCAGAATCCGAGCTACTAAAAAGTTGAAGAAATGTTGGTCCAAATCATGACCAAGACAAATGAAGCAGAAAAGAAGGCCGACTCAAGAGTCCTTGATATCAGTGGAGTATTATTGAAGCATGAAGCTGGCTTAAAAAGTCAACAAGCATCATTGCAGAATCTAGAAACTCTATATTGGACAGATTGCCCGACAATTGTCTGAAAGACCACCTGGCTCTCTTCCAAGCAACACAATCACAAACCCAAATGCGACAGCCAACGTTGTTACATTGAGAAGCAGTAGACCACTGTTGCCTCACCAACTTCAAAACCAATCATGGAGAAGGAAACCCCTGATAAAACGCAGGAGATACCGATTCCAGCAGACACCATACAACCCTAAGGAACCAATCTGAACTTATATTCCACCTATTCCATACCCTGGACAGCTAAAACAGGAGAGATTGGAAGCTCCAACGGGAAGTTTTTAGAACCCTTCAAACAACTCAACATCAACATCCCTTTCATCGAAGCCATTGCTTAAATGTCGAAATATGCAAAGTTTATCAAAGAAGTGCTGACCAACAAAAGAAAGCTGGAGGAACTCTCGCATGTAACCTTGAGTGAAGAATGCTCAACTGTCTTCCAAAACAAGCTGCCACCGAAAATGACCGATCCAGGGAGCTTTACTATCCCTTGTCTCATAGGAAATCTGTCTGTTAGCAATGCCCTAGCCGACCTAGGAGCTAGTATTAATTTAAAGCCTTATGCGGTTTTCCAAATCTAAGGATAGGAGAACCAAAGCCCACCAGCATAGACAAATTTGTTTTCCTAGTAAATTTTTTAATTATAGACATGGACGAAGACAGAAGTGTACCTCTGATTTTAGGAAGACCATTTTTTGCCACTACAAAGGCTATCATTGATGTTAGCACTGGCAAACTCACTCTCAGGGTCAATGACGAGGCTATCACTTTTGACATAGGGAAATCTATGCAACATCCGCAACATCAAGATGACACGTTATATTGTGTTGTCATCATCGATTCTATCATGAGTTGCTATGTGCAGAAATCCTCCATTAATAACCCACTAGAAACACATATCTTGACTAACATTATCACCAATCCTATTATAGAAGATGAAAATATTAATAACAACAATCAAGAAACATCAGAAGTAGTATGTGAGATCACCGAATGCTATGAAAAATCAAAACCATCAATCAAAGAACCACCAGGCTTAGAGTTAAAAGAACTACCAAACCATCTCGAATATGACTTTCTAGAATAAGACTCTTAACTCCCAGTAATTATGTCATCTTACCTTTCTAAAGAAAAGAAAGACGAACTTCTTAAGGCTCTTAAGAACCATAAGAAGGCTATCGCATGGAAGATCATGGATATCAAGGGCATCAGTTCTTCCTTTTGTACTCACAAAATCCTCATGGAAGAAAAATGCAAACCCATGGTCCAACATCAAAGACGTCTCAATCCCAATATGCAAGATGTAGTGAAGAAAGAAGTAATCAAACTCCTTGATGCCGTATTAATCTACCCAATCTCAGTTTCACCTTGGGTTAGTCCAGTTCAAGTAGTACCCAAGAAGGGAGGAATGATAGTTGTAATGAACGAGAAGGACGAGCGAATTCCAATGAGGACCATCACTGGCTAGCGAGTTTGCATTGACTACCGGAAGCTTAATGACGGTATAAGAAATTATCCTTTCCCACTTCCTTTTATCGAGCAAATTCTTGAACGTTTATCTGGAAAAATGTTCTACTGCTTTCTTGATGGATTCTCCGGCTACTTTCAAATTCCCATTGCTCCTGGAGATCATGAGAAAACCACATTTACATGTCCGTATGGCACCTTTGCCTACCAAAGAAAGCCATTCGGACTGTGTAATCCTCCGGCCACCTTCCAACGTTGCATGGTGGCCATCTTTCATGAAATAATCAAACACACTATGGAAGTCTTCATGGATGACGTCTCAGTCTTTGGAGACTCTTTCGATCGTTGTCTGAATAACCTAGACAAAATGTTGGCTAGGTGTGAAGAAGTAAATTTAGTACTCAACTGGGGAAAATGCCACTTTATGGTCAAAGAGGGCATTGTTCTCGGTCATAAATATCCCAAGCAGGACTTGAAGTTGATAGGGCAAAAATCGAAACCATATTCAAACTTCCGCCACCAACTTCAGTAAAAGCCATTAGAAGTTTTCTAGGTCACGCAGGATTCTATCGTCGCTTCATAAAAGACTTTTTCAAAATTGCTATACCTATGACCAAAATTCTAGAGAAAGACGCACCATTCGTCTTTTCTGAAGAATGTGTTGAATCATTCATCATATTGCAAGACAAACTTGTCAACGTACCAATCATGACTACACTCGATTGGACCCTTCCATTTGAGATCATGTGCAATGTAAGTGACTTTCAGTTGGAGCCGTACTCGGACAATGCAAAGAAAAACATTTCCACCCAATTTACTATGCTAGTAAAACTCTTAATGATCTAAAGAAAATTATACCACAACAGAAAAAGAGTTATTATCAGTAGTTTTTGCCTTTGAAAAATTTAGATCCTATCTAGTTCTTTCCAAAACCATAGTTTACACCGACCATGCCGCCATACGATACCTCTTTAACAAACAAGATGCACAACCCAGACTCATCCGATGGATTCTCCTACTCCAAGAATTTGACATTGAAGTTAAGGACAAAAAGGAGCATAGTTTGTAGCCGCGGACCATCTCTCACGCTTAGAATGTCCAGCTTCGGAAGAACATCACAAAGAAATTACCGATGATAACTTTCCACATGAAATTCTCATGCATATCCAAGCAGTCATACATGAGAAGGATGAAAGTCCTTGGTTGCCTAATTTCGCGAACTACCTATCTTGTGGAGTCCTAAGAAAAGGGCTAACTCATCAACAACGGCATAAATTCTTCTCCGATCTTAAGTTCTACTTCTGGGAAGATCCATACTTGTTTAGGATAGGTGCTGATCAGGTTGTCCGTAGATGTGTATCATGAAAATAAGCCCTAGATATTCTCAAACATTGCCGTGAAGGACTATGGTGGACACCACAGTACCGCCACCATGGTCAAAAAAGTGTTTGACGCAGGATTCTTCTGGCCCACCATATATAAAGACACAAGTTCTTTGATCCAAGCTTGTGATGCTTGTCAAAGAGCCGGAAACATCTCAGCCAAAAATGAGAAGGGTCAAAAGGGCATTCAAATTTGTGAGGTCTTTGATGTATGGGGAATAGATTTCATGGGCCCATTTCCTAACTCATTCGGAAACAAGTACATCCTTGTAGCAATCGACTACGTGTCTAAATGTGTAGAAGCACAAGCTCTTTCCACTAACGATGCTCGAGTAGTTGTATGATTTCTGAAAAAGTTATTTTCATGATTCGGTACTCCAAAAGCCCTAATCAGTGACAGAGGTACTCAATTTTGCAATGCTCTAATGGACAAAGTCTTAGCACGATATGGAGTTCACCACCGATTGGCAACACCATATCACCCTCAGACCAGTGGGTAAGTAGAAGTCTTGAATCAAGGAATAAAAGGGATCCTCGAAAGAACTATAGGAATGAATCGCAAAAACTGGGCTCAAAAATTAGATGACTCTTTGTGGGCCCTTAGGACAGCCTACAAAACCTCCATAGGAACAACACCTTTCAAGATTGTTTATGGGAAAGCATGTCATCTACTAGTAGAATTAAAGCACAAAGCTTACTGGGCTCTTAGAGCAGTGAATCTTGATCTAATATCCGCCGGTAAAAATCGGGAAGATCAAATTCACGAGCTCGAAAAACTAAGAGCACTGGCCTACGAAAATTCCTAGTCTTACAAAGAAAAGACTAAATATCTGCATGACGCCCACTTGTAGGGAAACAAGAAATTTCAAGCGATCGTGTACTGTTATATAACACTTTTTTACGTCTTTTTCCAGGAAAACTAAAGTCTCGTTGGACAGGTCCGTACATAGTTGAATAAGTTTTTGACTATGGGACCGTTGAGATTTCAAATTCTAACGGCCACAAATTCAAAGTTAATGGACATCGATTAAATCCATACATTGATGGACCATTTGAAGATGTCTCGGAGGTAGTAATCCTCCACCAAAACCAATGAACATACTGGAAGTAGGGTCTAGCCAAGACCCTCATTAAACCAGGCCTCGTATATATGTTCTCTTTGTTTTAGTTTAGTAAAAAAAATTTCCCAAAACACGGGGGCGTCCCTCAAAAGGCACGGTCCTGTGCTACAAAGTGCGGGTCGGAATCTTTGTTACAAAAATCTCAGTCAGTCTGGTTTGTAATAGAATTGTCAGACCAAAAGTATGGGTCCGTGTTTCTTTCTACAAGGGGCCATGTTTGAAAACTGCTTGGCTATATATTGCACCCCTTGCCAATGCATTTCTTGCACCAAACCAAACACAAAATCTCTCCCCTGAGAACTCCAAATGTCGACTGAAATTAACAATGAAATTTCCGCTCCTCGCCAACCGATAAATGAAACCCGACGTATTCCAAAAACTGGTCTACTCATGAAATTTCAAGAGCTCGTTAAGGAACTCACCGAAATGAATTTCCTTGTAGAGATGCGCCTCATACAACTCGCCGAGTCAGTGGAAAGCATGAAAATGGAATTACGGGACATCAATGAACAACTCCAGTTTCAAGTCCATCGTTTCACTTACCTTCCGCCACCCGGGCCGTTCGATGGAGGAGATCTGGTCGGTGGAATTTAGGAACATTAATCTTTATGTTATCATGTTTAATCAATTGCAATAGGCATAAAGTTTAGGATCTTCGGGCTTAACCCGATTTCATTTCATGTTCTAGGAAAACCGGGCTTATCCCTAATTTGTGTTTAAGGACCTTTTATTTAATGAAAAGTAATTTTAGGACGTTCAAAATGTTCAATTAACATCTTAAACATCATTCTGAAAATTCCTGTTCTCGCGTTGTGCTGAAAAATCAAAGATAAAATCCCAGTGAGAAAAGCACGGGTCGTGCCGCACTTTACACAGTATCGTAGTCACCCTAGAATCTACATCATGATACGCGCTGACTCCGTACAATTCTCTGAATCAGAAACATTTATTCCCTTAAAACCACGGGGTTGTGCTCAACGTTCCAGTCTCTATATATTGCATGCCATCCTCACTATTCCATTCACACCAAACTAAAAATGACTGAAATGGAAAACAAAAGAATGGAGTGGAAACCAGTGAGGAAATGCACAAATGGTGATTCTACCTCACACCTTGAAGAAGAAATCATTAGGCTTCAAAGCATAATTAGAGACCAAGTTGAAAGTAGCATCCAAACTGAAGCTCGCTTAATCGAGTTGACAAACAAGGATGAACTGCTAAGGTTCGAGAACTTCCACGTTGTTGATAGCCACAACAAAGATGTGGACTACAAGCTCAATTTCCTTAACCGAGAAATCGGAAAGCTCAGCAAAAAGCTTTCCGAACTCTTGGAAGCCAAGAGAGCCCCACCACACATTCAGGATTTGTTCGGGAATGGTGGTCATTAGTAGAATAAGCCTTGTCTTGTTTTATTAGGAATTATTCTCGTTTAAGCCAGTTTCGTGTTTCTCGGTTCATGTTATTTAACTTTCTTAGTAATGTTTAAGAGTTAATGAAGTCCCTTAGGACTTTGCATTTTGCTTTAACCTTAATCCTAAAAAGAAATCAGTTAAAAAAACAAAAACAAAAAACCATATCGTTAAATAAACAACAAACAAAAAAGGAACATGACTGTTATATGCAGCACGGGGCCGTGCATCATAAAGCACGGGGTCATGCCCCACTCTACAGTGTAGTTACGGGATTTCCATTAAAATAACATATTCCTCATTACTTATCCCTAAAATAACTCCGCCTACATCCAAAAACGAAGCCCATTAACCAATTGTTCAATTCTTTGCTTCAAATATTCGATTTCCAACAAGAGGTATGTTAATTTGGTGATTCTATTGTTCAATTTCATCACTTTAGGTCTAAAATGAACCCCAAATCTTACCAATTGTTGATAAATCGGGTTAAAACCCAGAAAAAAAAGATGGGTCAATTGTTTAAATATAGGGTTTCAATGTGATTGATAAATTTGCACTTAGGTTTGAGGGAGTTTGTTGGGGGAAATCATTCAGGTTCGAGTCTTGGATGATCCATACCATAAAAATCAAACCCGGATAATGTTTATTAAAAGACCGGGTTGAATCGCAAGTTCGAATCTTAACATTTTCAGAATTAGGATTAAAAACATGGGCTGTGTTTTTTCAAAACACGCCTCGTGGTCAACCAAAGGTCAACCAAAAAGTCAAAATGGTCAAAGCAATCAAAACCAGAGCAGCATAGACCGTCCCTCCTGAGGCACGATGCCATGCTGAACTATATGTTTCACATTTTTAGTAAGGTTTTGAGAATAATCAACTAATCTTGTTCTAAAATTGCAGATGGCTGAATACGGGGACGATGACCATGCTTTCCTAGTTTTTCATGAAAACGCTGAACGAGAAGAACGTGCCCGACAAAGAATGGACTGTCTAAGCAACCGACTTCCAGAACCAAACTTTTATGCTTTCAAGGAAACTTTGAAGCAAGTAAACCAATGGGAAAGATACAAAGGTATTGTCAAAAACCATAGACACGTGTTCTTAATCAAAAGGGTAAAGCAGTGACTGAATTAACTAAAAAATTCTTAGCCTCATTCTCTATCAAGACAAAAGACTTGTCTATGTGGGATGAAGAAGCTGTTGAATTCATATGTGGGGGAGTATGGTACAAAAATTTGGTCACACGGCTCAGGATTGATTTGGGCATTTACATGAGCAACGAGACCGATACTCCCATATGATACGAGTCTATGACAACCTTTGCAGATGAAAATTCTGATGAACCAAGCGAGACGGGTGTCACTAGGATACAAGCATGGGAACAATTAAGTTTGGGATGTGAAAGATACATCGCAAGCAGCACCAAGAGCATCGTCTTATGCGACCCACTGATGAGATACATTCACCGCTTACTAAGCCACACAGTTACTGCACGTGGTCAAAGCGAGGGGGTCGTAGGATTGAGGGATTTGTGGGTCTTTTATTGCATCAAGAACGATATACCTTGCAATATCACATACATGTTCTGTCAACTGTTTAGAACCAATGCACATGCAAAGAGCCCGAATACCCCGATATTTGGCGGTGCATGAATTTATAAGCTTTACAAAGCTTATGATGAAGACAGAGAAGGAACACGAAGCCCGAAACCAATCGCACTTGATCTCAACTTCTGTATAGGTATGCAGATGGTCCAGCAAATAGGTAGAAACCCAAACCTGTGGAGGTTTTAGGATGCCCTCAACTAGATATGGGATCCTGAGGATCCCGCTGAGATGACCATTCAGGACATGCCGGAGAGGAGGACAGGATCACCACCACGTCAAACCCGCCGCCGCACTTACTCTCAGCAGGGCAGCCCATCATCATCAGGAGTCGGCCCCAGCTCGTCATACCACAGCCAGTACTCTTTCGAGGGCCTATACGGGCTCATTGACCAGTTCCAGACTCACACTACCGCCTCTTTTGACAGGTTATCAGGGTAGATTGTTGCATCTGATACACAGTGTGCCACAGAGTATGCGGAGATGAGGAGAGAGATTCATCAGTTAGGTGAGTGCATGGACAGGCAGTGGGGACCCTTCGACCCGAAGCACCCGGGTAACTGAAGAGCAACGGCAATGGTAGGTCTGATATCGGTATGGGCATGGGCGGTAGTACCATCTGACATTATTGTTATTATTATTATGCTTGTTTAATACAAATTCTATTTTATTGTTGGTTTGTTTGCTACTTATTATGGCCGTGGGTGCCAAGACATTTTAGTAGGAACTTATCTAGCCCGTGTGGGCAGGGTATGGATGATTTCATACCCAATTTTTAGTAGTACTATGCTTTGGTTGTTTATGTGCAGTCGTTATTATTTAGGTACACTACAGGAAAACGGACAAAAAATAGGGGACGCTCTGTTAAAATTTTGTTGGCCCGTAGGGAAGTTTCTTTCCATTTTACCCACCATAATTCATATGATCTTATTATGAATATTTTTATGAATCTTTTCAATGTGAGATTCAAGTGTGAAGAGGGGAATTACTTGACCAATTGCTTGCTCAATTATTTATAAGATTCTCTAATAACAAAATTTTTCAAAGGTTACTATAATGCAACATTATAAGTTTCAATATCTATTTAATAATTTTAAATACAACAAATATTCATGACTATATTCAAACAAAACAATAATGTATCAAACAAATATAAATCATAAATAATATTGTCTCGTTAATATTTTCTTCTAGCATACATCCTTAAGTGATCTTCTAATTACTTCACATCACACGAATATCTGCATATGCGTTGAAAGTAAAGTAGTTTTGTCAACACAAGGTTGAGTGAGCAACACACAAATTTAAAGGTACATATAGAATATATAAAAATAAGTAGTGCAACAAGAAATATGAGAATAACAAATTAACCAAATAAGCAAGTATAACTGAGATGTCGAGAAGCACAAAGGCTATAACGACTGGCGTATGATCACTATTGTGCGATTATGTTGGACCTCTCCGAATGCGAAAGCATATAAGCACATAAACAAGTAAGGTATAAATAGTTAACACATAAGACAATAGTTGCAGTTTTGTGTATAAGTATTTATGAGGAATATATTTACGCATATGACCCCAAAACGTGAGAAAACGAGTAAAAAGAGGGGAATGTGGTACTCAGATGAACGAAAAACAAGTGATGATGATGAGAGCAAGGTAAACCTGTCAAGGATTCCTAGTTAAATAATATTAATATGGATTAATTAATAATGAAACAACGTGTATAATGAATTAAGATGTGATGTTTATTGAGTTAGGTTTGGGATTAGGATGTTTATTAATTGATCGATGGATTTCTTCAATAATTATTATTATAAAGATTAATGTTATTGTTTGTCATACATTTAAAAGATGATTAATTATTATCATTTATAAAATACTATTGATTATTCTTGATAAAATATAAAATTCATTTACTTAAATAACTTTAAAGAATTAAGAAATACGATATGCTTACAATAATAATATCGAAATAAATATATAATTAAATATACAAATTAAATAAAATAATTTGATAAATTTAACTTGGAACATACTTATAATTATCCGAACGAACAAATAATTACATATGTACAAATAAATAAATATAATATGTATTAAGATCTAAAATAAATATTTTATTTAAATCTTTTAACGAAAATCTATATAATACGTTTAGTATTTATATGATATATATAATAAATATAAGTTTATAAAAGACGTCCAACGACAAGAATCACCCAAGATTTAAATATGTTAAAGTTTACTATCAATATATATTTACAATAATTTATATTTATATTTATATATATATACGAAATCTTAACGAGATTAATTGATAAAAACGTAACTTAGTATCGTGGGTTTAACAAAATAATGTTTGTTTTATATTAATAATTATAATAAATATAAATCATTTAAAAAATATATATTATAAACAATAAATAAATAATAAAAAAACAAAGAAAAAAATAAACTAAAATTGCTCAAGTCCGGCCACTGCCGGATTCGAACCCGGGCAGGTGGCCGGCTACTTATTAACACGCAACACCACGAATCAACTGAGTTACGTGACCAATTGGTTATGAACTGAAAGTTAAATTTTAAATAAAGTACTGATTAAAACACCAAATCCCAAAGAACCCTAATCTTCAAATTCGCTTATTCCGATCATTTTGATTTAATTGATGATACGGCTTTTGATATGTGAATCAAGACAAACTTGTCGATGTACTTTGTTACCTTAAACGATGGTTAAAAGCTTGTTAATTTGCAAAGACAGACGACGGCCTAAGCAGGTACCAGAATAGATATCAGATGTTTGATATAATTCAATTCGTCATGGGGGTTTGTTGGCGTTGCTATGTTGATCGCACATGGAGGATTAATTGAATCATAATGGTCGTTTAATATGTTTTATGATTTACGTGTTATACAAGTTCGTTTAAAATTAGAAATCCGTATCATATATAATCGTTTTAGCATAATTACGAGTGTCGGCGAATCATATAAGGCAAAGGGAATCAAACCATGATTACATCCTAGTTTATAACGAGAATTAAAAAACAAACAAGATAAACGGGTATAGGTTAGGGTTTGGATACGGGTTACGGGTCTTGGTTGTTGGGTAAATGGGTTAAGAGGTAAATAAAATACTGACTTTGCTATTTAGTCCCTGAAGTTTGGATGGGGATGAAAACAAAAAGATTAATGTCTAGTTAAGGGTATAAAATGCATTTCTTTGAAAGTTATATATATATATATATATATATATATATATATATATACGTATATGTATATAGGGAGAGGATTATGAGAGAACTCCATTTTATAGAGAGAACTAGAGAACTAATAATGAAGTATTTTTAACTTAATTAAAAAAATATATTTTTTAAATTTTTTTTCTTTCATCCTTCTTATATGTTGTTATTCTATACCACAAAAAAATATAAATATGAAAAAAAATTAAAAAAAATTAACGTTGTAATGCATATATGCAATACATCGACTTTTTTTGTAATGCATATGTGCAATAGTGTGAATTTTTATATTTGAAATAGTGTTGAATAGATATATATATATATATATATATATATATATATAGTTGTTTGTATTGTATATTAGCAATAATGTTATATTATATACAAAAATTAAAAAAAAAATCGATATAGTGCATATGTGCATTAGTGTTGCATTACATATATGCAATAACATGTTTTGTATACAATTATTAGTGTTGTATTTGCATATATTCAATAGTGTGTATTAGATAATGTATTTGTGTTGTATTATATGCAATAAAACACTATTTTATATATAAAATACACATTAATGCACATACGTATTACATCGACGGTTTTTTTTTATTTTTTTTATTTTTTTAATATTTTATTTTTTTAGGAACAATATCATATTATTAGAAGGAGGAAAGAAAAAAAAATCACAAAATAATTTTTTAAAAATAGTTAAAAATAATTCTTTACTAGTTCTCTAGTTCTCTCTTTAAGAGGAGTTCTCTCTAGATCCCACCCCTATACATATATATATATTACATTATAATACATATAGACAACATTTCACCTCCCACTTTCTCTCTCATTAGACGCTTGTATATTTAATGTTGGACGGAATGCTACCTTCAATTCCATTCATTGCTTTGCCATTACCACATTCGTTGCTTGAGTCATTAAATCTTTCATTTGAATGCAACACATGAATACTTTACCCTTTCCATCTACCCGCTATTGAATCCTAGATCCGTTTCAATTGAAGCCTAATTTAAGACCATCTTCAATTCCCAAATCACATCTACGGATTCTTGGGTTTGCCTCCATTAGTTCAGTTTCTTATAAAAAATGTTTTCCTTCGATGTATAAACGCATCGACCGAATTTCTATTGTATTCCGCCGCAACGCGCGGGCTCTCTCACTATTTGTATCTAATAGTATACTATGGTGTTGTTATCACTAATAGGCTTCTAAGAACACTAAAAGGCATGTTTCATTTGTGTATGAAATGAAAAGGATAATTGAGGAGAGGGCTACTGTGTGAATCTCATGTTTGTGACCGTAACTTTGTAACCAAAAGCAATGTCATTTTTACTATGCAAATATAACATTAAGAGTATTCCTTTGTAATTTTAAATACAGCGCATGACAGCCTACTATAACGCATTTTTATATCATAAAATAATACATTTTGTGCATTTCTTGTAATGGGATATCTACAAATATGTGTTTGAAGCTCGATGACGAGCGAAATTAGTTAGCACACCCGTCGCAACGCGCGGGATATATATATATATATATATACTAACTAAAGATGAAAAACAATTAATAATTAAAATAATAAATTCGATAAACGTGATATTTTATTTGATAAACTAATCCGAACATAAAAGCGGGTTGGGTAACGATTAATAAATTAATATATAAAATTCCGAGTTGTTACAGTTGCCTTCGGAACTTAGGGAGAGAATCTTTCTCTTTAGCAATGAGGTGAGGAAAATGTGGCGCCATGACAATCAAAGGTCACCATTTTGTGGAGTTTCCAAAAGAGCAATGAAAAGAAGAGCAAAAAGATACGAACGATGCTTAGGATGCGGAAACTGGTCCAACGAAGGAAGATGTAAAAAAGTCAAACTCAGTCTCAACATGAATATACCGAACTAATGAGGGTGGGGGCTATTAGGCTCAAAGCCGAACAATCCATTAGAGTTGGGAGTTATGTTCGTAGCAGGATTGAGGAAGAACTGATCCACATCCTCGACAAAACTGCTCATGACGATCTGACCTTAAAAGAGTCATTAGGCTTGTAAAAAAAGCAGCAGTCAGGAGAAAGCGAGCTAACCATTGAAGACATCATAAGACTCCCGACAAACAGCAGAAGTTGTATTTACCATCCTCATCCTCATTTAACTTAAACCCTTGAACCGCCACAAAATATCAAACCCCTACTCAACCACAACCAACCCATATTACCTTCTTATCTATGCAACCCTTCACAAAGGTAGAGATTTGAATTTGTTGCAAGCTTATTTATCACATGTTACATTTTGGCTAAGAGTGTTCACAAACATACATCACAGGTATGATTAGATATAAAACCAAGTATGAGTGAACATTGTGAGAACGTGGCGTTTTGCATAAACAGAAGCTCATGAAAACAAATCGCCTTTTTATATATCATTACATATATTCCTATGATTTAAGGTTGGTTATTTTGTTCCCATTTTCTTGGAAATCTGTTGGGGATGTTTAAGCTATGATCTTTCTATTTTTAGAGAATATTTATAGCAATGTTCAAGTGTGGGGGTGTTTGATGTATATAAAAATATACATCTTTTTAGCATCAAATAATCTTAAAAATTGCAACTTCTATCAAATAATATAGCACAAATGGCTACTTATCATATTAAAATGTACTTTCAGTTAAACCCAAGCCTTAAACGAAGAAACAAGTGAAAAGCTGAAGAAAAATGAAAGAAAACCCAAGAAAGCACCCCAACACGCCCCCATGCCTCCCTTGACACGCCCCTATGCTTTCCTATGCAAGAAAAGATAAAAATATTCAAAAAAAGACAAAATACTGACACGCGGACACGGGGTCATGCCTCAGGAAGCATGGGGCCGTGGTCACCTTTCAGAAAAGACAAAAGAAATATAACAAAGGACCAAAAACATGGGGCCATGCCTCAGGAAGCACGCCCCGTGCTGAGTCAGCATGTACGATCTGATAGAGCATTTAATGCGACTGGACACGGGGGCGTGCCTCATGGAACACAGGGTCATGCCTGAGTGCCCAGACAGCCTATAAATAGAGGAGCATGTTGCACTCATTTGGTGTGCTTGAAGAAAATCTCTATACGGGTTTCTCTTATAAAAACACCCACATTACACTCATATTAAAGATCTTGTGGAGAGTTTAAAGTCTTGGAGGTTACCATCATCATCATCATCATCCATCACCATTGAATAAGGAAGACTCATCCAACATTTGGTTAGATTGTTCTAAGTTTGATAATGTGTTTGGTATCTTCACCTCCTTTGATGTGTATAATTATGCTCATTATGAGCTAAACACCATTTACCATCTAAAGTCTATGAAGACGCTTTGTTTTACTTGATGATTATGTTAAACATGTGATTTAGTTTAGTAAAGTACATGGGTATTTTGCAATTATCCTTTGATAAAGAAATGTTTAATCACTTTAAATTAATACATCAAGGTTGATGACTAACAATCATTCATGTTAACTCATGTTCTTGGAGACTAGAAATGGTAAAAAGAATACCTTGATAATTATTCAAGATAAAACATGGATCCTTATATTGTACTTAGAAATAATGAGATATAGGTTATGATCTATTTCTCTAGTCTTGATAATTCTAAAATAACATTGTTAACACGATTGCTTAGGTTATCATGCTAGTGAAAGAAATCATATGTTAATGGATTGTGTAACTATAACCTAATTAAATCAACGAATGGGAGGTTGTGTGAGTTAACTACAACCACCCTAAGTTGTTAGGATTGGTATTTGAGAAATCAAAGTCAATCCTAATCGTTCTACTTTACCAAACTACTTGTCTACTTAAATTGACATTCTCATGGTAGTATGAGATTAATCAAGGATGGACTTGAAAATACGCATGCTACTTTCTTTTATGTCATAAAATATGTTCACCTAGAAATGAGGGACTATTCTATCATATAATATTAAGGCAAGTTTATCACATGTTTACTTAATAATCATTAAGAAAGAATGGAGTAGATTCTTGATCTTAGATGGTAACCTTCATATAATCGATTTACTCATTTAGAATTTCTTTTCTTGTCACCTATATATTATATACAAGTACTTTTATTGAAGTTTAAAAATCAACACAAAATGATTAAAACTCTCCTATTGAGCTAAAACATACATTCATTATTAGAAACATTTGTGTCCACGGATCGATACTTGGTTCTTACCAATACTATTCTACATATAAGATAGGTACACTTGCCTATTTTGTGTGTGTTTAGTCTTAGTAGAAATCACTTTTATAAATTTAAAAAACGATCTTGTGCAAAAGCTAAATCATCCCTTTTATATTTTACCACACCGCAGGCACACATCAGAATACGCCAAAGGGCCATATCACGGGAATTCCATTCCCGTAAGTAGTACATCCTCAACTGCTCGAGGTGTGCACCATATTAATCTGGACACTAGTGTGGTTGTTGCTTTGGAATCTTTGAATAGAGAGGTGAAGGAGCAGAAGGCCAAGGTTGACAAATGTGAGTTTTGCAGGGGTGGACATGGTACCTTGGAGTGCCCATTGATGAGTCAAGAGGTCGATTTTATTGCTGGTCAAAAAAAGTTTCCAAATGCTTTTAACAATAACAACAATTCGAGTTGGAACACCTACAAGAACCCAAATCTGAATAATTCTACATGGTGTCCGTCCGGTGCACCACTTGGTTTTCAAAATGCTTATACTCCAGGACAATGTCAGTATTTTAATAATAATAATAATAATGGTAGTAATGTTCAAAATAATGTGCAGGAATCGAGTTGTGGAATGGGACGTTTAGAAGAAATGATGAAGCAAATCCTGAAAAGATATCAAGCTACACAGAAAAGGTTCTTCGAGCACGACCTACTTTTAAAGATCAACAATCATCGTTACTTGACCTTCAAAGGGCCATTGGTGATATTGTTGTCGTTTAGAAGAGAGGCCTCCGGGTCATTTTTTGGGTATTCCTCAAACTAATGCGGCTGCTCAATTGAAAGTCATCTCCACCCGTAGTGGTAGGGTTTTTGGTCCAGAGAAAGTTAGTAGAGAGGTTGAAAAAGATGGGGAAGATGAGTTGGTGGATGAAGAGATAGAGATGGAGGTTCCAGGAAAAATACATGGTAACACACCAATTTTAGAGCCGTAAGTATAGAGAAGCATCGAGAAGAAGGCGGTCGAATTCCGGCCACCACCACACATCATTGATCTTGCCCATGTCCCGTATTCCGACGTTTTTCGTCGAACGTCTCATTTTTCATGCCCATGTCTTTTCTTGCTATCTCATTTTTCATTCCCAACCCGACGTTTTTCGTGCCCATGTCTCGTGGCCAGCTTATTCACCACCACGAAAATCATTGATCTTGCCCATGTCTCGTTTTTCGTGCCCAGCCTGACGTTTCCTCGAAGTACGTGCCATCACAAGGTGAACCGAAGTTTCTCCTCGAAGTGTGTGCCGACAAATCTCGACGACTGACGTACCTCGATTTGCGTGGTAGAAAGTGTTGATCAAGATTTCCTCGATAAACGTGGAAGTGTTGCCCGAGAGTCTAGGAAATTATAAGCCAATCAAGGTGGGGTTCTGCCCAAGTAAAATATTTTTTTGATATTGAAATAGGCTTAGACCCTAGTCGATGGTATACTCGATACCTCGGAAATATAAACAAAGAAAATATAAATAAGAAATATTGTTATAAAATAGTTATTTGTTAATAATGAAAATATTATTTAAGATTCTTAAATAATAAGTAAATAAATAAAAGTATACATTTCTTCGAAAAGAAGAACGTAGTGTTTAGAAATATAAATGACCGAACTAAAGATTCGAACATAGTAAATAAAGAAAAGATATTTTGAACTAAATGTTTGAAAAAAGAAATATAATCGAGGTAAAGATTATACAAAAGAGACTAAAGGTTCAAAGCTAGATTATTGATCTAGTATTAACAAATAGTTATACTAGTACTATAGGTCCGAGATAGCAAGAAAAGACAACTCGATCAATGAAGTGAAACTGATCATTTTAAAACATGAAAACGCCTCAAACTTTTAAATCGAGTCAATTATATTGATTACATGATATTACGTATCTCTAAAACATTATGAAGAAAAGTAATCGCTGGCCCTCAGTATGCCGTGTACGTTTGTCTGGATCCTTTCATATGTGGTAGACGGTGGGCACACCGCGCCACACCTAGCTATGCCTCCGCCATGACGGGTCGGACCTAAGTTATTATCGATAGAGGGTAATCATGTGTATAATGATGGTAGCTAAGTAACCTCGAACTCTGAGGTGTTTGCTGAGCGATTTCGAGTTGAGCTTAAGTTTGTAATTGTGTTTTAAGTTTTTAACTTATTATTCCTAAGCCACGATGGGCCGAGACCTAAGTTATGTCTTGAGGGGTAATTAAGTAAATAAAATATTTTTGAGCCAGCTTATTCACCAGCATGTGTTGCTGACGTATTTTTAAATTGTTTTACATGTAACGAATGATAGATGCTTGGGAACGAAGTAGTCATTAGACGATCTGATGGCTCAGATAAATATTTTGATAAAAATATATGTAAATGGTGGTTTAATAAACAATGAATCTTTTGTAAACTTTAACGTGTATTTTATAATCTCGTGTTTTGATATGTAAATATTAATATTTTAATTCACGCCAAAATTTCCGCAATTAAACCGTAACTCTGATTTATTTACAAAAACGGTATCGACTTTGGATCACACGTCTAAGCCTAAGATGGAGGTGTGCCACTATTTTATTAAATTTTTCGCCCCGACCTGACTAGTATGACAACCGGCCAGAAAATTCTAACATTTAATTGGGAAAATTTTAAACACCAGTAAAAACAACCCATTTAACCTGGCCTTTTTAGTTTTGTTTATCTAACAAAACTTGATATATTTGTTTGCAGCTATAAATATTATTAAAAGAGTATAGCTTAATGGGTTTTGGTTTTTGTAATCCCTAAATACGTGACACATTTGTAGTTTTCTTAATACTCGTCGTGTGTCATCATGCGTTGATCCAAGATTTTTCAATTTCATGGGTTTTTTTGTAAGGTTCATTGAATTTTAATAATTCCTATTAACTAATATTGATCGATAATAATCCCTATTTATTTTATTACTACTGGCGGTCATAAATTTCAAAAAAATGGCTCCCAATGATCCTCTGTTAAAAAGAACTTAACGCCGTTATAATTTTTTTGAATTTCAAACTAATTTTTTAAGGCTTTTGATCGAAATGAGGATACGGATCGAATGATGTAAACTTAGCTCGAAACGGTAATCCAAACGACTTAGATTTTGGCTTCAATTCGTGTGTTTGAACTTCCAATTAACAAAAATCAAGTCGTTTGGATAACCGTTTCGAGTTAAGTTTTACATCAATCGATTCGCATTATCTTTCCTATCAAAAGCTCTAAAAGATAAGTTTGAAATTCGGAAAAAGTATAACGTCGTTAAGTTATTTTTAACGGGGGACCACTAGGGGGCAATTTTTTGAAATTTTGGACTGTCAATGGCGATAAAATGAATATGAATTATTATCGGTCAATAATAATCTATATGGATTATTAATAAACCTTTTTTTAAATAAAAGATTCTTGTTGAGAATTGGGATTCTATTATTGGGCCTTGGGTTCCTGCTTTATTGTTTTTTTTTAAATATTGTTTTTGAGATTGAGACAATAATACTAATATTGGGCCTTGAGATCCTGCTCGACTTTAGAGGTGTACAAATCGGTTAGCTGGTTAATATGCTAATCTTTTTTTTTGGGAATTAACTGGTTAGATCGGTTTTTCAGTTAGGGTAGTAACCGGTTTTGATCGGACCTGTTAACTGATTAATAACAGGAAATAACCCGATTTTTAATAAAATAATAAAAAAAATCGGTTAACTGGTTAATAAGCGGTTTTGAAATCAATTATATAAACCGGTTACTAACCGGCGGTTAGGATCGGTTAGTAACCAGTTAGATCGGACTGGTTACGAAATCAGGTATAAACTGTTTTTTTCCGAGGTTTTTGAAATTGGGTTAGGTCCAAACCGGTTTCAAAAAATGAGCCAACCAACTATATATTAAATGTCGTCTAACAGGTTAGGTAACGTCAAACCAGTTGTTTTTTTGTTGGAGTGGTCCGGATGAGAAACCAATTTATCATATAGGTAACTTCATCCTTTCATAGTATGTTGTATCATGTATGTTGCCCTACTCGTATCATAAAATATTTGATCCGATAAAAAACACACCAATAATCGTTACTCAACTTTACGAGGATACCAACTACCTCATCCACACACATGTCACAATAACTAATAACTAATTTGAAAGACGTTCGTTACCCCTTTATTCCCTGCACAATATCCGACTTCATTCCTTAATTCATTCACATTATTGTTCGTTCAACCAAAATCCATTTCCTCCTAACCTTCTATTCCAATTCCAATTCCATTTCTGTCACCATGGTTCCAAGAGAAGACTCCCCTCTTCTATCAACCTCCGACTCGTTATCATCGACACCGAAAACATTCGCTAACATATTCATTTCCATCGTTGGTGCGGGCGTTCTTGGTCTCCCATACACCTTCATGCACACCGGTTGGGTCACGGGAATCGTCATGATATTCGTTGTCGCGGCCCTCGCCTACCGTGGCATGATGTTGTTAATCGAAACACGAAGAAAACTCGAGTCCCCCTTAACTTATTCCAAAATTAATTCTTTTGGCGATTTAGGCTTCGCTGTTTGTGGCCCCGTTGGCCGCTTGATCGTCGATTTATTGATCACAGCATCCCAAGCCGGGTTTTGCATCGGATATTTAATATTCATAGGCAACACTTTAGCCCATTTGTTTAATTCAAATTCCAATTCCAGTTCCATCACCTCGGGTTTGGGTAGCTATCTTACCGCGGCACCTTACATTTTAGGATTAAAAGCCAAAACATTTTACATATGGAGTTGTTTTCCATTCCAGTTGGCATTAAACGCCATTCCGACGTTAACACTTCTCGCCCCTCTAAGTATCTTCGCCGACATTGTCGAGGTTGGTGCAATGAGCGTTGTCATGGCTCAAGACGTCTCGATTATACAGGAAAACACTCCGAACGTCCACGCGTTCGGGAGTTTTTCTATGTTTTGTTATGGTCTTGGGGTGGCTTTGTTTTCCTTTGAGGGAATTGGAATGGCATTGCCGTTGGAATCAGAAGCCCGGGACAAGAAAAGATTTGGCGCGGTATTGGGGTGGTCGATGTTTTCGATCGCAGCCATGTTTGCGTTGTTTGGAGTATTGGGTTACTTTGCTTTTGGTGTACACACGCAAGATATTGTTACGGCTAATATGAGCAAAAGTGTTGTTAGTTCTTTAGTGCAATTAGGGCTTTGTGTAAACTTGTTTTTCACATTTCCGTTAATGATGAATCCGGTTTATGAAGTTATGGAAAGAAGATACTGGGAAGGGAGGTATTGTTTGTGGATGAGATGGGTGTTGGTTATGGTGGTGAGTTTAGTGGCTCTTTTCGTGCCGAATTTTACAGATTTTTTGTCGTTGGTCGGGAGTAGTACTTGTTGCTTGTTAGGGTTGGTGTTACCGGCGTTGTTTCATTACATTGTGTTCAAGAATGAGTTAAAGAGGGAGGAGCTTATGCGCGATTTGGTATTGATTGTTCTTGGTGTAATTCTTGGTGTATTGGGGACTTGGTTTTCTTTGATGGAAATCATCTATTGAAGCTATGATCACATCAAAGTTTTAAATTATTGTGATGGTAGAAAGCCTTCAATCAAACAATGAGGATATAATATATAGCTTGTTGTTTTGGATTGTATTGGTTGGTCATGGGTGGAGAGTTGTAGGACAGTTATGGTTGATGTTAGTCAATTTGTTGTTGGTTATATGTATTGTGGTGTGGAACTCTTTTGAATATATAGTACGTTCATTTGATGTTTTTATTTGCTTTTGTTGTTATTCATAGACTTTAGATCAAGTGGTTGAAATGCTATTAGTAAGTCTTGATGTGTAATTAGTAGTTTAATTTTTATAATGGATTAATGGTATAGTTAGAGAATTTTTATAATGGATTAATGGTATAGTTAGAGAAGATATTGCATCTTTATATCCTTGTGTGTACTAGTAAATTGCATTAATTTTTTTGGGTTACGGTTTAAGGGATGACATGTTGTGGTAGTTTAATGCAACCGTTGTTATTCCACCATCAATGGCGGATTCATTAGTGGTTGAGGGGTGGTAAAGACTAGTGCTGTCAATTTATGACACAGACATGGAAGCACGACATGACACAAGTTTTAACATGTTTTTGTTTGAGCTTAATAGGTTATGTGTCTTAAACAGGGAATAGGTTATGTGTCTTAAACAGGCGACCTGTTTAAGACACATAACCTATTAAGCTCAAACAAAAACATGTTAAAACTTGTGTCATGTCGTGCTTCCATGTCTGTGTCATAAATTGACAACACTAGTCTTTACCACCCCTCAACCACTAATGAATCCGCCATTGATGGTGGAATAACAACGGTTGCATTAAACTACCACAACATGTCATCCCCTAAACCGTAACCCAAAAAAATTAATGTAATTTACTAGTACACACAAGGATATAAAGATGCAATATCTTCTCTAACTATACCATTAATCCATTATAAAAATTAAACTACTTAATAGGTTATGTGTTTTAAACAAGTCAACCTGTTTAAGACATGTTAAAATTCGTATCCTAACAGGTTAATAAAGATCTGTTAACCTATTAGTTATCTGTTTAGATTTTTAATTTAAAAAAAATAAATAAATATACACTTCTAAAGTCCTAAACTTAAATACATACTTATATACGACATTTCACTCATGTCCGTCATAACTCGATATTATATTTTTAATAAATGTTATAATTTGCTTTTATGGGTTTTGTTTCAAGTACGCTATGTATTTGTTGTTTTTTGTTTCATATATATTAAAAATGTGATTCTTGTTTTAAATATGTTATGGATCATCTATTAATTAAGACTTTTATGGTTGTTTTGAAAATTTTTATTTCATTACACATGTATTATTCATTGTATGTTTAAAAAACTCCATTAACAGATCTTAACAGGTTAACCTGTTACTAAACAGGCCCGTGTTCATGTTTCAAAAAATGACACGGTTATTTATCGTGTCGTGTTCGTGTTTAGTACAACAAGTCATCGTGTCTTATCGTATCGTGTCCGGCATGTTATGACAGCTCTAGTAAAGACCCCGACTGAGTTGAAAGCATTAGGGTAAAAAACACCATTTTAATTACAAAAAACTCAGGCCCCCATGTAACATTTTTATACGTCCCCATAAAGATACCTTGAAGAGTTGAAGCCTTCATTTAAGAGGATCAAATTCTCAAATTTTAGAAACTGCTATTCCAATTTAAATTAATGGAGTTTTCTTGAGAGAGAGAGGGGGGGAGATAAGGAACGTGTGGTAGTGTTTTAAAAATCGGCTTAAACCGTCTGATTTTGCACAGCAGGCAGGTATTTTGAGCCAGGTATTTTTGGCAGGTTTGCTAGAACATCGTACCGACGGTTTTTTTTTAAAATACCTTATTTTACCGACAAACTGGTTTAAGTCCGAGAAATTTTTGATATCTGCGGCTCATATTTCTTCAAAATTACTTTTAACCCAACAATTAACATTCAAACGTGTAAACTTTTGAACTATTTTTTTAAAATTGAGTGCTTTTGTATTACTTATTTAATATAGATTAAATTTTAGATTATTTTTTGTTATGGACTCATTTACTCTTAGGCTATTTTTCGATTGAAGTTACATTTATAAGAAATTATATGGTAAACTATTCAACCGGTTGAATCTCCTCGTATAACCCGGTTAAACCAGTTACACTATTTTTTTAACTAAATCCGGTACAAGTAAAAAACCGTTTTTTTAAACATTGACGTGTGGATTAAACATCAAAATAGTACATTGAAGGTAAATTTAATATTCACCCCCCTTAAGTTTAGCATAGTTACAATTTATGTCTGTCAGTTTCATTTGAAATTTAGACAACCTTCAAATTTACATTCATATTACTTAATCATCAAATCGAATGAAATTAAATAACAAATAATTGCTTTTAATTTTGTTTTAGTGCCTTTTGTTTTCTTATCTAGTTGAATATAGTATCAACTAGATTTTTGACCCGACGCAACGCGAGATATTAAAAAAACACGACAGGGGTTAGATATGTTAAAAGATAATGTCTGAGTTACATTCTTTGGTATGATCACGTTAGTAGGTTGAAATCTAAAATAGCTCATGAAGTCAAAAGGTCAATCTTCACAACATCATCTACCCGCGAGCTTCTCTCAATAAGTGTCACTCATGCCCTTGAGGATACTCTCTAGAACAAAAACCAATATGAGAAGCGGTATGAAAAACCACTTATTTCATAAAAGTTTCAAGTTTTGACAATTTTTTTAACAACTCGATATTTACAACAAAATGTAACATTAACAAACCCACAACAACATTGTAACATTAATGACCATAGTGTTACACCTTTGAGTGTACATGACATCACTCAGCAGCAATGCAAGCTTATCATATTTGATGTCATCTTGTGAACTACGAAACAAACTAATAAAAGTAATCAACAACCAAAAGAAAAGTTGAAGCACAACGAAAGGCGATGATGGTGACATTCGGTGGGAGGGCGAACTGAACAACTTAATCATAAGAAATCAAATACCTAGATATATTTTACACAATATGAACTATTAGTGTTAAAAGCATGCATATTTAGTCTACGGATATAAATCTAATATATGTTTAATATATATATATATATATATAGGGGATGAATCTTGCGAGAAGTGATATCACAGCGAGAAGTGAAGGTGTAACTTTATTAATCCATAATTTCACTCCCTTTCTTATGATGTTACCTACATATATGTAGGTTGGTTGTATTTATGACTTAGCTACACACATTCAAACCTAGCTACACACATATGCATGCGTACCTACACACATTCATACACACATTCAAACCTATCTACATGCATACAAATGTACCGAGCCACATTCATACCTACATACAAACATACATACACATGTACAAAAATACGTGCATACACACGTACATACGCACCTACACAATAAGAAAGGAGTGAAAAGAGGGATTAATGGAATTACACATTCACTTCTCGCACTTCTCGTTATAAAAAAACTTCTGAAATGATCCAATACCTATATATATATATATCCATTTCTTTTGGATTGTTAATCCATTATCAACTACATATATTATGAGAAGCTTTAATATACATGATTATAAGATTATCTATGATCCAAATAGCATTTATTTATGTTGCAATATACCAATCATGCTTACACAAAAAGTTTAAACCTTAAAATTATTAGTTCAACGAACATGAAAGCTACATTTAGAATCATAATTTAAAGGAAACAAACATTATCAAAGGAAGACTCATGCTGAAAGTAGATATCAACATATTGACTCATTAGAATCACATCCATAACTACATACAGATTACAGAACATAAAAGGCAACTGTTAGAAAAATGAAAACCTATCAAACCATGAAAGCCAAGAGAATAAAAACCTAATAATGGGCACACATGAAAGGCAAAAGCTGAAATGAATAAATAATGCACCCAAAGAATATATTTTAGAGTCATCTTTGACAAAAAAAAAAAAAAAAACTTAACAGAGGTGGAGCCATTAAAATCAAAGTTGATTACAAATCCAGTTTTCAGTACAGGGTTGAACATAAATCAAATTTGTTAGCTGGTTTGTAGTTTGATTGCAGTTCAGAATATCAGTATTTGATTGGAACCGAATAACAAATATAGAATTTTCAAATTCTGTTCTTTAGTAAATTCCAACAACAGTCTTAACTAAGTTTTACTTTTGGGCTTAGCCTTAAGCCAAAACTGAGTTAGTTATGTTATTTATGGTGACATGACCTGTTTTTTTTAGATAAAGTTTAAAACCACTTAAACGAAAGACGAAACTGCAATGGAGTTGTAAATCAAACAAAATCACAAACTCAGACCCGTTAGCAGCTTGGAAGAACCCGATAATTGGGAGTAATAATCGTAATAGAGACCATGTACACCTCTAGCCCTGTACATAGTTCACTACTCCCTTCAACCAATGCAATGTTGACTAAAGCAAATACGATATCTAAAAGATATCAGGAAAACTAATAATTTAAAATCATACTCAATATCAAGATCAAACTAAACCCTAAATGGTTATGAATAAATTAAAATCAACTAATTGCATGATAGCTTGGGATCGATTTGAGGTCGAAGCCTTCTACGATTAGAGATCAGTTGATTTGAAAACCTAAAATCAAATTTGAATCAATAAACAACATATAATCAACACATTAATCAATTAGGCTTAATGGCAATCCATGGGAGCGATGTCGCTTACCGTAGCATCTGTCATTCACCGTCGTCAAAGACTGACATACACTCTTGACTAACTGACAATTGACTGATGACTCATGCAAGATGGAACTTGGAAGAAGACCGTTGGAAGGAAAAGCGGTCAGTAGAATACAACTGAAACTGCATATGGTACAACAACTAATGCATAAGTTCAGTTGAAATTGTTGATATATAAATTTTTTTATATATCGTATCAATTCTTTTTGTTTGAGTAAACTCTAAAATTTGATACTCATTAATTCATTATCAATATGCATTTAATTTGATCAAAAGGAATCACCAAAATCATCATATTATTAAGTAATTATGTATGAATAATTTTATAATATCGTTAAACAAACAAGTTCGGATTATATTGACCTGGCCCATTTAAGTGGACTTGTTTTGACCATACCTAATTTTGTCCCCCACTCATAAATATTTCTGAATCCGCCATTTCCTACCTTAGTCGTCACCAACGCCAGGAAACCCCGCATCATCGTTAGTGCCACCGATGGTGTTGGTGTAGTTGCAACAGCATTTGTAGTAAGTGAATGTGGCGGTGCTGGTGGTGGCTAATACAACTCGTAGGTGGTGTTTTTGATAGATATTTTGTAAGGCCCCGTTACCGGTGCCCTACATTTGGTGTTGGATTTACTCATAAACACAGTTCTAAAAATCAGAGTTTATTAAAACATTCGCGGAATATAAAACTTTAACCATTTATTACAAAACATTTAATCTTTTCTTTAAAACCATAACATAAATCATCATATTAAAACATCATTTCTCCCATCTTCAAATGTCATCCGTTCGATCCATGCCATGTGCCAACCTCATGCTAGCTCTTTAAGCATATTCACATGCGTGCATACTAAAAGTCAGCTACGCTGAGTGAGTTCTAGTTAATCAGGCGATATACAATACATACACATATCTTACATATATATATATATCTTAACCTTGTATAAATATCCATAAGAGGACGTCACATAATATATATTAAAAGAACTATTACTATTACCCTACTATTTATATTCTCCATAGAAAGACACTCTATATATATATATTCTTCATAAAAGGAACATCCTATATACTTCCATAGAAGGAACACTATGCTTTCCATGAAAGGAACACTACGCTTTCCGTTAAAGGAACACTATGTTTTGCATCAAATGAACACTGGGCTTTCCATTAAAGGAACACTATGCTTTCCATCAAAGGAACACGGGGCTTTCCATTAAAGGAACACTATGCTTTCCATTTAAGGAACACTCTATATACTATCCGTAGAGGGAACTCTATATATAAGTTATCATTTAATCTCCATATAAGGAGACAATCATCGCTATTCTTGGCAATACATGCAATATCCGAAGATCGTTCACGGATCGACAAGTAATCATCCATGTATTACATACAATATCCATATCTTTATTTATAACCTAACGGCACATGCAATATCCGAAGATCGTTCACGTACCGACAAGCCATCAATCGTATCTAACACATATATCATACATGGCATACACTTACCATTTAAGTTAAGTGTATTAACTGTCACATCGAGTATGCACACAGCCCCGAAAACATAACAAGGAAGTGGGGCTAGAAACTCACCTGAATTCTGTTACGTTCACCGATAGTAGTTATTCCTTTCTTGAGCTGTGCACGACTAACTGTATAACAATTACACGTATCAATTAACTATCACTATCTATATCGCGTTTCTAGTTTATTCATAACCCACAACGAGCGGGGGTCCGGGGGCAGCGCCCCTGGCAGCGGGGTCTAGGGGCGGCAGCCCCTGGCTGGGTCCAAGGGGCGGCAGCCCCTGGCTGGGGTTGAGTTGCAAGGTCAGCTTGGAAAAATTTTATTAACATTAGCTGTCTTAACACATTTTCCATTAGGATTTTTAATTATTATCTAACTCGTTAATTCATTTTCTATAACGAATTAAACCTAATTTGTTGGCTAATTCGTTATCAATTCACTGTCTAATTCGTTATCAAATCCTCCTTCATTCGCTATAACGAATGGCCTAGTTCATTATCTAAGTTATAACGAATTGAGTCTGATTCGCTAACTGATTCGTTACCTTATCTTCATCTGATTCTTTACCTAGACACAACTTAATTCGTTATCTGAATTATGACGAATGTGAGTAACGAATCGCCTGATTCGTTATTTGAATCATAACGAACTGGGTAGCTAATTCGTTATCTTGACAAAACGAATGGGCGAGTAACGAACTACCTGATTCGTTATCTTAAATATAATGAATCATCTAGTTCTTATCCAGACTTTGACTCAAGGGTCAAAGTCAAAATCGTCAAGAACAATAACAGTCAACATATCTAAGATCTGCAATTAAACCTTCAATCCTTAACGAAATATTATGATTTTGGTATCATTGGAATCGTCTATGCAGCGCCTACAAACCCCAATGGTCCAATCATCCAAATATCTGAGTTTACATGGTGCGATTTATGTATATACATACGGGTTTTTCATTTTAAAGATTAACCTATCAAACTTTAATCAATTTCAGTAAGTTTAGCTTTGTTGGATTCGTTTTTTACCATACTAGTACAGATCTATGATTTCTAGACTAAATCCGAACCTAACGAACAAGATCTCGATATAAACGTACCGTAAACGAGTCGAACTACGAACACGAGCTGGTCGTTGATGTTGCTTTGGTTCGTCACGACGATCTAGCACCAGCACGCTCGGGTTCTCGTCTTCGGATCTTGGCTCGGGTTATAGGATAATGTGTGTGTTTCTCAAAGTGTAGGCTATGGTGTAGTGATAGATAATAATGGGAAGGATTAGGGTTTAAGGTGTATTTATACTCCCTTAAGCCCATGGACCTAAGGCCCATCTTTTCTTTTTGGTCCATAATTCCATCTACTTAGCCTACTTGAACCATCTTATTATTACGTCATCATTTCTCTACTAATTCTAGTAAACTTTTCCACCATTAACGAATAATACATTAAATATTATTCTTGGAAATTTCGAAATGTTACATATTTAAAGTCCTTTGCATTTCAAAATCCTAGCTTTAGCAAATTCCTTTCAAGCCAAATTTCAATTGTTTTAATAAATTTGAAATCTCAGGTTCATTCGTTAAGAGTTTAGAATTTAGATTTGAGTAAACATTCAAGGTTTGCCGTCTTTGCATCTTCAAAAGCATTACATAAGGCCTTAAGTAAATGTTTTAGACATGTTGCTAAGGCCATGTGAGTATACATTCACGCGCTCCTAACTCTACGTGGGCATTACATTACCTGCTTTACCTTAATTTACTCTACTCATCTTACAAAAATTG
The DNA here is from genome assembly GCF_021521415.1 of Bidens hawaiensis. Lineage (NCBI taxonomy): Eukaryota > Viridiplantae > Streptophyta > Magnoliopsida > Asterales > Asteraceae > Bidens > Bidens hawaiensis. The sequence continues at coordinate 36,013 of NW_027497324.1, read as the reverse complement.
TTTAACCCTCATTATCTCTTTATTTAATGTAAAATTGATTTTTAAATTATTGTGTGTGTAGATGATTTTAAACCCATTAGCATTTTAACTCATCTTGCATTTAACGTCCCTTAATCCATAAATGGAGTATTAGAGTATATGCAGGGCTGGCCTCGAGAAAGCAAAAAAATATTAGGCCAAATGCGAACAAATTTTGGGGCCTTAAGTAAAGAAGTATATTGTTGGTTTTAAACAATTTAATTTTTATATGGGTTTACTTGGTTATAATTTGGGTTGTGTAAAAAACTTTAGCATGAAAATATGATTAACATGTCTAAAATGAAACTAGAACTAATAACCTTTTGGTTTTCAGTAATACCACTTTGTCATTAGACAAATCTAGTGGTTATGTAATTGAATTTAAAATTAAATATACATATTGTTGTTAATAAAAATACATATAATTTTTTTAAAACAAAAAAATTTGGGCCTAGCGGGGGTGTCAGGCATGTGGCCCACCCAGCCACCCTAAGGACCGGCCCTGATGGTATGTCACTCATTAACTCTTGGTAACTAAGCTTTAACGCCCTTAGCGATAAGACATACCCACATGACTACAGGTTTTTTATGATTAGGGTATTTATCAACAAAATTCTAGTCAACTTAAGTTTGGTCAAAATAATAAGAAAAGTAAAGTCTATGCTAGTGAAGAGGTAGGTCCCAGCAGAGCCCAGTTGGACCCGCAAGACTCACCTTAAACAGGGACGTCTGCGCAGAGACCAACTGGATCCGCAGGACCAACCATGCTCAGAGACGTGACGTCCTTACGCGCAGTACGCAAGCTGGTCCCGCAGGAAATGCCTCCCAATGGTGAAGGACTCCGCCTGTCCCCGCAGCCTCGGATACAAGCCATTAGGGAAGGCCACCCGCGCAGCATGGCTACACGCACAAGGCACTTAGCTCTCATTCAGTGTCACCTGAAGGAATGAGCCAAGCCGGGAGCAATCCCGCACAGAGGCGGGAGGGGGAATACTCCCGCCCAAATAAGCCAGTCCGTATACTGAAGGATCTTTTACTGTACCTGACGAGGTATGGGCAAAAGATCTGATCAGAGATGCGACAGCTCACTGACAGCAGCATGGCAGACAGCACGCCACAGCACTGTGACCAATAGCCGCCGCCTACCCACCAACTCCTGCCATACCACGTGCCTAGCCTGTAGTTGGCAGAAGAGGAAGAGTGCACGACACGCCTGCTCTGTGTCAGCCGCTACCTATCCACCACTCACAGGCAGGGCACGTGCATAGGTTACAGTTGGTAGCGTGTTGGGCCGGCTAAACCCCTTGGAAACCTACCTTCGGCTATAAATACCACAAATGGTATGATCATCTCATCTTATCATATCTTAACACATTATCATCATATTATACCTGATATCTGCTCTAGCAATCTCTTAATATACTTTTATATTTAAAGAGCAATCTAGTCTGATTCTCACGCCGGAGGGTGGTCACAAGGAGGAACCCCCCCCCCCTTCTCAGTGACGAGCTCACGGTGTCTGTTTTGCAGGTTATCAGAAGAACCATCTTCCAAGGGTCTAACCCCTCGTGGGAAACATCTCTCCAACCCCCAGGTTACCAGTAATCTGTCGTGGGTCCGGTTAGTGTTTCTTCATTGGCGCCATCCGTGCATAAAGCTAGAACTACAATTTTCTCCAGTTTTTTCAAAACTTTCTATAAAAGATGGTTAGAGAAATTCCGGTAACCACAACCCCAGCTATTGGGGGGAATACCGACAACACAGTTTTTACAAACACTACTCCGGCTACCGAAGCCGGAGCAAGTGAAGTAAATTTTACGAACACTACCCCACTTACTAAAGCAGGGGCAAGTGCAGTAAATGACCGCCTACTGGGATCCACCGATACCCAGTTTGAAAAACGAAGACTCCCCCGCCAGACTCTCGACGAAGTCAAGGCATGGGCGGAGGCACGACAAAAGGAATTCCAGGCTGAGTTGAACGAACGCTTGCGTTCCGTGCAACAGGCCGACGAATTCGAATACTGGGAGGATGACTCGGAGGAATCCGACTCCGACGCGAACCCTCGTCATAAGGCAAAAGGGAAGCGTAAAGAAACGGAAACCCAACCGAAAAGGCATTTTGGACAAGCCTTCAAACCAAAAAGCATAGATGGAAGTCCACGAGACTTCTCTAAAACGTTCAGACCAAACGTTACAAACGCAGGAACGTCCAAATTTGCAAGGGACATTGCTGAAGCAATTGCCCCGAAGAGTGCTAAACAAATGCCTAACATAGGCACATATGACGGCCTATCTGATCCAGACGATCATTTGAACAGGTTCATAGCGGGGGCAACCGTTAGCAATTGGACGGAACCCACGTGGTGTTACATGTTCCAAATGACGCTGGTGGGGGCTGCTAGGGCTTGGTTTGATCGTTTACCGGTTAACCACATTTACGACTGGGCAGACTTCCAGCAGAAGTTTAGCCAACACTTCAGCCAGCAGCGAAAGTATACCGAGGAGCAATGGACAATCCTCAAATGCACACGGGAAGAAGATGAATCTCTGCCAAACTTCATCACTCGCTTCAACTCAAAGAAGTTAAGTTTGGGCAATATCAGCGAGGATCTTGTTCGCAGCAGCCTTCATCCAGGGCGTGCAGGACCCAGAGCTTATCCGCACCCTAACGGGTAAAGATGGAATGCCATCCACATGGGATGGCATCATGACAGCAGCCAAACGCTATGCGGAAACGGAGAAGCAACTGGGTAGAGACCTTCCGCAGAGCACAAACCTTTACACCCAGAGGACGAGAGAGGACAACGTCCTCACCGCCCGATTGAACAAAAAACGGAAGCAAGGCATTTGGCAGTCAAGGGTAAACTTTGACACCTCATCCGGCTTACAGCACCGATTGGGTGAAAGGGATAATGTAAAGCCGCACCGGAACTCCAGATGGACGCCACTTACCAAAAGCGTCACTGACATATTTGCTACTGAAGAGCTCCCATGGCCAAAGCCTCCAGTAATCCGACATCGTCACGATGCTGATCGGAGCAAGTACTGTGACTATCACAGAACAAAAGGCCACAACACTGAAGAATGCATAGACGTAAAAGACATGGTCGAAACATTCGTCAGAGATGGGACGCTCGCGCACCTCGTGGCGAAATAAAAGCTAAGCAGGCAGGCAGGTGCGTGTGGAACCACGGCTGGGGTAAACACGAATAAAAAATCAGCTTCAATATGGAGACTACATGCTGCGTAAAGAACGAGATCCCGAAACAGGTGCGTGTCGGCTCGATGGCACTCCTGTCCCAACATGGAAGGGAGTTCAATTACACAGTTTGCATGTAATCAATTCCAATTTGTACAGAAAAGGCCAAGAGCCACTTCTAATGGAAATGATTCTCTTTCAAACGTCGAAGCTGATGATTTACATTTATACTTTTGTACACACTAATATGCCGGTTTTCACCGCATAATTACAAAAAACGTCATTGCATGGGAAGGCGGTCCTACCCGCACGAACCCAAAAAGCATGATAAACCTTCACGCAGGTCAGTTGAAGGGGAAAAAAGTTACCATATGAAAGTGCTGGTCTATCCGCATGAATCATTCGAGGGAACTGCACCAACAACCGCGCGTGGGACGGTTCAAAATTCTTAGAGGAAAAGGTAAACCTATACGCAGGTCAGATAAGGGTAAAGTTCTGCCATCCTACTAAGTGCAAGTGACGGGTTTACCCGCACAATCACGAAAGAGGAAGCAAAACTTCACACCTATTATCAACCACGTTCAAAGGTTAACTTATCCTCAAAAGATGAGAAAAACCTACACGCAGGTCAGATAAGGGTAAAGTTCTGCCATCCTACTAAGTGCAAGTGACGGTTCTACCCGCACAATCACGAAAGAGGAAGCAAAACTTCACACCTATTATCAACCACGTTCAAAGGTTAACTTATCCTCAAAAGGCAAAGAAAACCTACACGCAGGTCAGATAAGGGTAAAGTTCTGCCATCCTACTAAGTGCAAGTGACGGTTCTACCCGCACAATCACGAAAGAGGAAGCAAAACTTCACACCTATTATCAACCACGTTCAAAGGTTAACTTATCCTCAAAAAGTAAGAAAAACCAGCACGCAGGTTAGATAAAAGTTAAAGTTTAGCCATCCTACCAAGTGCAAGTGACGGTTCTACCCGCACAATCACGAAGGAGGAAGCGAAACTTTAACCCACTATCAACCACGTTCAAAGGTTCTTATTCTAAACACTTGGAAAATTGCTAATTTAAACTAAGTATGCAAGTCATAAGTTTATAAAGCAAGGAACCCAAAGAAGGAAATAACAATCTTATACGCAAAAAGATTAATATTTCAAGAATATATTACAAGAATGGCCGGGTAATTACCCGCCTAAAAGAAAAAATAAAAAACTATACAAGTCTTAGCAATGGGAAGGGATCTTCAAGATCAAGCCTCAGGGCCGCTACCACTTGGACCCGCTCCGTCAGAACGGGGTGGTTCGAGGAACGCTTTGAGGACAGCTAACCCATCATCAGCAGCAGCTACTTCGTCCACCTTCTCCACCACTGGATGCGGGAAGGCGGCGTATTGGTTCAATGATTGGTCATAAATGGCTTCAGTATCCACATTGAACAAAGGGAAGTTGGAAGGCGGGACGCCTTTCTCAATAAACCCTAGACCAAGCATGAAGCCGGCCTTTTCCCCATCATCGTGAGAAGCGTTGAGGGCTGCGGTCATAGCATCATCGTAAGAGGTCTCTGAAAAGACCCGACGCACAACCTACAAAGAAAACACAAGTATTAGAACCTTTTCTTACAAAAGAAATGCGTGAAGATAAATCTAAACATACCTGAGGCAACGCTTCTCGAAGTAGCCATTGGAGGGTAGCTTGCACTTCGTCACGGGCGCGTTCGGCTTCGCTTTGGTTCAGATTGGCAAGTAATACTTCCTTTGCGGCAGCCTCTTCGACGCCCTTAAGCTTCCGCTCGGTTTGGTCAAGCACCCCCCTCTGGTCAAGAATCTCTTGCAGCTTATTGGCATCTTCCATTGCCAAGGCGTCATGAGCATGCTGAAGAGCCTTTAATTTGCATTTAAGCTGCTCATTCTCCACACGCAAAGGCTCAGCAACGGCTTCAGCCTTGGCAGCCCTCTCGGTTGCGTTTCGCGCAGTCTCCCTGGCCAGCCGAAGCTGTTCATTCACAGCTTGGGCAGCCTTGGAGCGGGCCTCGAGTCGCGCCTGAACTTCAAACTCGAGGGCCTTGAAGGCCTTCTCCTTGTCGGCGGCAGCTGCCGCCAGCTGTTGGTTCTCCTCCCGAAGAGCGCGCGCCTCAGATATGTCCTTGGCACGAGCTGCTTTCAACTTGTCGTTTTCACGACAAAGCAGCTCGACGCGCGGCTGCATCCGGGCCTGGAGAACCCGAAGCTCATTAGTTAGCCTACCCTCCTGGTAGCTAACCATGGCTTCCCCCAACGCACCCGGAGGAGCAGCGTGGCGAGCCCAGTCCACGCACTCCACAGGTGTGCGAAGGGTTGTTCCTCGGCGTATGTTCCATCGAGGAACATACACTTCATTGGAATCCGACACTGCAAAAGAAACAAAAGCAGTGAGGAAAAGATGATGAAAAACATAAGGGAAAAAGAAAGGAACTGTGACACCCGGTAAATTCCCAACTCCTTAAACTAAGTAATCAACCTAATAATTAGGTGATTGTAAATATTATGCGCGCCATGATAGTCAGCGCGTGCATTTGTTATGTGCGCCCTGCGCGAGCGCGCTATGTTAAGAATCAGCGCGGGCATTTATGTTTGCCCTGCGCGAGCGCGCCATGTTAGTCAGCGCGTGCATGTGTTATGTGCGCCCTGCGCGAGCGCACCATATTAAGAACCTGCGTGAGCATATATTATATGCGCCATGCGTGAAAGATTTGGCTTTATGTTTTCATGTAACTTAAACGTTATGTTGTCTATGGGTTGACCATCCCGCATGATGCTAAGGCGGGTGCATCCTACATCGTTTATGCGCGTGCGGAAGGGAACTAACCTACCCGCATGGCGGGAACGTTGAGAGCTAGTTTGTCTGAAGCTCCAGGATGGAATTGACTTCAACATGACTGATCACTATGTTGAAATACCAAAACCACCTGGAGAATCTACAAATGAAACTCAAATGTCCTTAACTGCGAGAAGGTTACGCACCTACCCGCAGCAAAGAAATGTCCTACACGCAGAAAGCTATGCGCACCAAGTTATACGCGCAGAACACTTAGTCAAAATGATCAGATTTAAGGAAATTGTCCCCGCCCAAAAGAGGGCGGTTGCGTGTTTCAGAAAACTTCTACTTTTTACTGTACACTGTCTAAAGCACTGAAAAAGCAAACTGTAAAAGTCAACTGCCAGCCACCCACTCTCACCAGCCACAGCCCTGCATGTCCTGTCCATATCAAATCAGAATCTTTAATCTACTTTTCTACTCTTTTTAATAAATAATAATAATTTCCATACTTTATCATCATTTCAAAAGATTACAATTCCCTAAAGCAAGGGATTATGTTCCCTTGAGTTTGCCTATAAATTTGTAGCCTAAATTATCACCCAGAACACACTTCAAAGAACTACAAACTTGCACTAATCCTTTCCCAAGCATCCGTTGTTTCCAGCTCCGATCCTGTTACTAGGTAAGCCGAGATTATAACCTTGAGATCTACTTTCCAACCCTTATATCTTGATCTTAATATATATACTTGTTATTTAATCGTATTCTAGACCTTCGATTCCGAGGCCAACACCAAGAAAACCCGAATCTCGATTAATCCCTTAACAAGAACCACAGGTGAGTCTCACAGCCCCTATTTCCACTGTTTTCACTATTTTAAACTGTTTTCGGGGCGAGGGACACGTACTTAAATAATGTTTTATCATGGTATACTTACAAGCTAAGCAAACGATTACGTGTTTAAGTTATGTTTCATGATGAGCAATGCGAACAGTTATCTATGGTTTTTCGATGATAGTGCACCAGATTCGAGTAAGTGATCACTTTACCATTGGAACTCTAAGGGTAGGGACTGCTGGTTTGATCCGCCCACTCGTAGGGGTCGCACCTCTTACACAGACGAGTGCCTAGTATGGTCATGGGGCAGTACTATGGGTTTAAGCCCGCTCGTAGAGGTCGCTCCTCTTACGCAGACGAGCGCCTTGTTTTCCGGCACAACGTCCGCGCGTAACCCGCGGGACGGTATTACAGCATATATTAGCTCGTAGTGGCAGCGCCACTTACACAGACGAGCACAGTTTTCCAGCAGTGTCCGCGCGTAACCCGCGGGACGGTATTACGTTATTTTAGCTCGTAGTGGCAGCGCCACTTACACAGACGAGCACAGTTCCCAGAAATGTTCGCGCGTAACCCGCGGAACGATTTTATCAGAATATGTTGATAGAGCTATGTTTTACCAAGCATGTGTTTTAATGATGCTAACAGAATTATGTTTCAGAATGATTATGATGCAATACGATTTATCAAGTTACTAAAACTTGTGAACTCACTCAGTTTATACTGATTCAAATGTTTTTACGTGTCTTTCAGGAGATAACTAGGTAGCGCATGGAGTCACACTTAGAGCACCACACGCTGAACATCTAAAACAAGCTTTTTGGAAGATTTTGGTTTTATCCCCTCGATGCGCACGGTTACCCGCCGCGCAAGGGGATATGGCGAGGAAATCTTCAGTTTTATACTTGGATGTTTTTTTTTTTGTAATCTTTGAACAATGTAACGTGTTTGTACTAAACTTCTCATGCGCAATAAAAATCTTTGAATGTTTTGCAATGGCCCGTGCTTAATTATCAATCCCCACTCGTGCGCGCCCGGCTGTTTCCGCCGCTCAGGGCCGGGTGTGACAGATTGGTATCAGAGCACTGGTTATAGCGAACTAGGAAAAGAAGTTTTTTTAACCTAGACTATAACCTTTGGGGAATCGCATGAAATATTTTTCAAAGAATATTTTCAAAAGAAAAATCACACACGCACTTAGGAACACGGGTCACAGTGTCTAGAGATAAGAACATTATGTGCTCTGAGTACATGCGCTAAGTTTGTTATATTTTCTTTTTATGAAAAGAATGCCTCCAACCAGAGCCAAGGGAATTACCATGACACCCGAGGAGCTCGCAGAAATAATCGCGCAGGCGATTGCAACGCATGAGGCCAGCAAGGCCGAATCTAGTCAGGGTCGCCAAGAGAACGAGACCCCAGAACCCGAATCAGGAGCCTTGGACAAAGGATGCTCCTATAAAACATTCATGGCCTGTAGGCCTTGGCCGTTCAAAGGCACCGAAGGAGCCATTGGGCTCTACAATTGGATTGACAAGATGGAGACAGTTCTCTCCATCAGCGGATGTAGTGAAAACCAGAAGGTCCTTTACGCGACCTGCATGTTCCAAGAAGCAGCTTCGTCTTGGGGGAAGCTCCAAGTAAAGACTTTGGGGCGAGAAGTTGCTCTTCACAAGACCTGGGAAGAATTGAAAGAAATGATGATGAGAAAGTTCTGCTCTCGCGCAGAAATTCAGAGCTTGCAACAAGAATTCTGGAACCACACCATGGTAGGAACGGATATCGATGCCTACACCAATCGTTTCAACGAGCTTTGTCAGCTGGTGCCAGACATGGCAAACACAGAAGAAAAGAAGATCGAGAGGTACATCTTTGGGTTACCTCCTGTCGTTAGAGTCCCGCTCAACGCCGCCGCACCTCCGACCTTTGACGAGGCGGTTGCGCGAGCCATCACCCTTACAAGGGATACGGTTCGTGCGGGTATGTTGACTGCTCGCTTGAACGAGCAGCGAACCTCTGACTCCAAGAGGAAATGGAACTCCCACCGAGGATCAGACTTCAAGCAGCCACCGCCCAAGAAGCAGGAAAGCACAAGGGTTTACGCGATTCAAGCCGCGGAACCATCAAGGAAAGGATACAGCGGGCCTTACCCATGGTGCAACAAATGCAAGTACCACCACGAAGGCGAATGCGCGAACGTCACGTGCGCCAAATGTGGCAGACCAGGACACAAGACGGTGAATTGCCGTGCTAAAGAAGCTGGAGCCAATGACAACTGCTACGCATGCGGGAAGCCTGGACACTTCAGTCGGGATTGCCCACAGAAAGGAAACCAAGCTCGCGGGAGAGCTTTTGTGATCAGCGCGGGTGAGGCAAAGGAAGAGCCGAATGTGGTAACCGGTACGTTTTTGCTTAACGGTCATTATGCATCTGTCTTATTTGATACTGGCGCTGACCTAAGTTTTATATCCCATGAGTTTAAAAACTCCCTGGGCTTAGCGACCAGTAGGCTAGACAAACCTTATACTATAGAACTAGCCAATGGTAGGCAGTTATGCGCGAATGAAAGGACTGAGCAATGTGAGTTAGTCATGGGAGGTCATAAGTTCAATATAAACTTGTTGTCAATAGATTTGGGAAGTTTCGATATTGTGGTAGGTATGGATTGGTTGGTCGAAAATCTCGCGGAGATTGTTTGTCATGAGAAGCAGGTTCGGATTCCACTGTTGAACGGAGAAACTTTGATGATTCAAGGGGAAAGAAGGGGAGTTGCGACGAAACTGATTTCATGCCTAAAGGCGCGTAAGTGCCTAAGGAAAGGGTGCTACGCCTTCCTGGCGCATGTAGTAGAGAAAGGAGATGAGCGAAGAATTGAAGACTTACCAGTAGTGCGCGAATTTCCAGAAGTTTTTCCTGAAGATCTGCCCGGATTGCCGCCACCGCGACAAGTCGAGTTTCGTATTGATTTGGTCCCAGGAGCTGCGCCAGTAGCTCGAGCGCCTTATCGCTTAGCTCCATCTGAGATGCAAGAGCTATCCAATCAGTTACAGGAACTATTGGATAAGGGTTTCATACGCCCAAGCTTTTCACCTTGGGGAGCTCCAGTACTGTTTGTAAAGAAGAAGGATGGTTCGTTCCGGATGTGTATTGACTACAGGGAGCTGAACAAGCTGACAGTCAAAAATCGGTACCCCTTACCGAGGATTGACGACTTATTTGACCAGTTGCAGGGATCCAGTTATTATTCGAAGATAGATCTACGGTCAGGATACCACCAACTTAGGGTCCATGAGGAAGACGCGCCAAAGACAGCCTTCCGAACCAGATATGGCCATTATGAGTTCTTAGTGATGCCTTTCGGGCTAACTAATGGCCAGCTATATTCATGGATCTGATGAACCGTGTGTGCAAACCATACTTGGACAAGTTTGTGATTGTGTTTATAGATGATATTTTGATTTACTCTCGAACCAAGGCCGAGCATGAGCAACACCTGAGAATGATTTTGGAATTGTTAAGAAAAGAAAAGTTGTATGCAAAGTTTTCCAAGTGCGAGTTTTGGCTTAGAGAAGTTCACTTTCTCGGTCACGTTGTAAACGAGAAAGGAATACACGTCGATCCTTCTAAGGTTAAAGCCATCGAAAACTGGGAAGCGCCAAAAACCCCAACTGAGGTGAGGCAATTCCTTGGACTAGCTGGCTACTATCGACGCTTCATTGAGAACTTCTCCAAGATAGCTCTACCTCTGACCGCGCTAACTCAGAAAGACAAGGCGTTTATTTGGGGCGAGAATCAGGAAGCGGCATTTCAAATGTTGAAACAGAAGTTATGTAGTGCGCCAATCTTATCCCTGCCCGAAGGGACAGATGACATCGTTGTTTACTGCGACGCTTCACACCAGGGACTCGGATGTGTCCTTATGCAGCGAGACAAAGTTATAGCATATGTCTCGCGCCAACTTAAGACCAATGAGAAGAATTACACAACGCATGATTTAGAGCTTGGAGCTGTTGTCTTCGCGCTAAAGATTTGGCGCCATTACCTCTACGGTACGAAATGTGTAATCTTTACGGATCATAAGAGCCTCCAACATATATTCGATCAGAAGGAATTAAACATGAGGCAACGAAGATGGGTTGAATTGTTGAATGATTATGATTGCGAGATCAAGTATCATCCGGGGAAAGCGAATGTGGTAGCAGACGCGCTAAGCAGAAAGGAGCGAATAAAAACGCTACGAGTCAAGGCTCTAAGGTTGACCATTCACGCAGATCTCTCTACCCGCATCCGAGACGCTCAGCAAGAAGCCTTGAAACCAGAGTTTGTTAAAACTGAATCCCTTGGGGGTATGATTAAGAATTTGGAACTTAAAGGGAACAACACTCGATATTTTGCCAACCGCATATGGGTCCCTCTCAAGGGAGGATTGCGCGAGCAAGTTTTAAACGAAGCTTACAAGACGCGATATTCCGTACATCCTGGCGCAGACAAGATGTACCAAGATGTTAAAACGCTGTATTGGTGGCCCAATCTTAAAGGCGCCATCGCGATGTATGTCAGTAAGTGCCTGACGTGTTCAAAGGTAAAGGCTGAATACCAGAAACCATCGGGGTTGCTTCAGCAGCCAGAAATTCCCATGTGGAAGTGGGAACAAATCTCTATGGACTTCATCACCAAACTACCAAGGACACCTGGGGGTTATGACACGATATGGGTTATTGTAGATCGGCTAACTAAGTCAGCACACTTCCTGCCGATTAAAGAAACTGATAAAATGGAAAAGTTAGCCCGACTATATATTCGAGAAGTAGTTTCAAAACATGGAGTCCCAGTGTCCATCATTTCTGATAGAGATAGTCGGTTCACCTCAAGGTTTTGGAGATCATTACAAGAGGGGTTAGGTACTCGACTGGACATGAGTACGGCTTATCACCCCCAAACGGATGGACAAAGCGAACGAACGATCCAGACATTGGAAGATATGCTGCGCGCGTGCGCGATCGATTTTGGAGGTAGTTGGGATACCCACCTCCCGTTGGTTGAATTTTCTTACAATAACAGTTATCACACAAGCATTAAGGCTGCGCCGTTCGAAGCTTTATATGGGCGCAAGTGTAGATCCCCACTGTGTTGGGCTGAAGTGGGCGACAAGCAAATGACTGGTCCAGAAGTGATCCAAGAAACAACAGACAAGATTTTTCAGATAAGGGATCGTCTTAAGGCAGCACGCGACAGACAGAAAAGTTATGCTGATATGAGAAGGAAACCGTTGGAGTTTCAAGTAGGGGATAAAGTACTTTTGAAAGTCTCTCCATGGAAGGGAGTCCCCCGTTTCGGTAAGCGAGGAAAGCTAAATCCGCGCTACATTGGACCTTTTGAGATCCTGGAGAGGATCGGTCCAGTTGCTTATAAACTCCGTCTACCCGCCGAACTCAGTGGAGTTCATGATACGTTTCATGTATCCAACCTCAAGAAATGTTTATCTGACGAAACGTTGATTTTACCGGTGGAAGAAATTCATATTGACAAACAGCTGCACTTCGTAGAAGAGCCTATAGCAGTAACCGATTGGAAAGAACAAAGGTTGCGCAGAAGCAGAATCAAGTTGGTAAAAGTTCAATGGAACTCAAGGCGTGGGCCTGAATTCACTTGGGAAAGAGAAGATCAGATGCGCATAAAATACCCACACCTCTTTCAGAATATGGCTTCTGCCAGCAACGTCTCCTAAATTTCGGGACGAAATTCGCTTAACGAGGGGAGAATGTGACACCCGGTAAATTCCCAACTCCTTAAACTAAGTAATCAACCTAATAATTAGGTGATTGTAAATATTATGCGCGCCATGATAGTCAGCGCGTGCATTTGTTATGTGCGCCCTGCGCGAGCGCGCTATGTTAAGAATCAGCGCGGGCATTTATGTTTGCCCTGCGCGAGCGCGCCATGTTAGTCAGCGCGTGCATGTGTTATGTGCGCCCTGCGCGAGCGCACCATATTAAGAACCTGCGTGAGCATATATTATATGCGCCATGCGTGAAAGATTTGGCTTTATGTTTTCATGTAACTTAAACGTTATGTTGTCTATGGGTTGACCATCCCGCATGATGCTAAGGCGGGTGCATCCTACATCGTTTATGCGCGTGCGGAAGGGAACTAACCTACCCGCATGGCGGGAACGTTGAGAGCTAGTTTGTCTGAAGCTCCAGGATGGAATTGACTTCAACATGACTGATCACTATGTTGAAATACCAAAACCACCTGGAGAATCTACAAATGAAACTCAAATGTCCTTAACTGCGAGAAGGTTACGCACCTACCCGCAGCAAAGAAATGTCCTACACGCAGAAAGCTATGCGCACCAAGTTATACGCGCAGAACACTTAGTCAAAATGATCAGATTTAAGGAAATTGTCCCCGCCCAAAAGAGGGCGGTTGCGTGTTTCAGAAAACTTCTACTTTTTACTGTACACTGTCTAAAGCACTAAAAAAGCAAACTGTAAAAGTCAACTGCCAGCCACCCACTCTCACCAGCCACAGCCCTGCATGTCCTGTCCATATCAAATCAGAATCTTTAATCTACTTTTCTACTCTTTTTAATAAATAATAATAATTTCCATACTTTATCATCATTTCAAAAGATTACAATTCCCTAAAGCAAGGGATTATGTTCCCTTGAGTTTGCCTATAAATTTGTAGCCTAAATTATCACCCAGAACACACTTCAAAGAACTACAAACTTGCACTAATCCTTTCCCAAGCATCCGTTGTTTCCAGCTCCGATCCTGTTACTAGGTAAGCCGAGATTATAACCTTGAGATCTACTTTCCAACCCTTATATCTTGATCTTAATATATATACTTGTTATTTAATCGTATTCTAGACCTTCGATTCCGAGGCCAACACCAAGAAAACCCGAATCTCGATTAATCCCTTAACAAGAACCACAGGTGAGTCTCACAGCCCCTATTTCCACTGTTTTCACTATTTTAAACTGTTTTCGGGGCGAGGGACACGTACTTAAATAATGTTTTATCATGGTATACTTACAAGCTAAGCAAACGATTACGTGTTTAAGTTATGTTTCATGATGAGCAATGCGAACAGTTATCTATGGTTTTTCGATGATAGTGCACCAGATTCGAGTAAGTGATCACTTTACCATTGGAACTCTAAGGGTAGGGACTGCTGGTTTGATCCGCCCACTCGTAGGGGTCGCACCTCTTACACAGACGAGTGCCTAGTATGGTCATGGGGCAGTACTATGGGTTTAAGCCCGCTCGTAGAGGTCGCTCCTCTTACGCAGACGAGCGCCTTGTTTTCCGGCACAACGTCCGCGCGTAACCCGCGGGACGGTATTACAGCATATATTAGCTCGTAGTGGCAGCGCCACTTACACAGACGAGCACAGTTTTCCAGCAGTGTCCGCGCGTAACCCGCGGGACGGTATTACGTTATTTTAGCTCGTAGTGGCAGCGCCACTTACACAGACGAGCACAGTTCCCAGAAATGTTCGCGCGTAACCCGCGGAACGATTTTATCAGAATATGTTGATAGAGCTATGTTTTACCAAGCATGTGTTTTAATGATGCTAACAGAATTATGTTTCAGAATGATTATGATGCAATACGATTTATCAAGTTACTAAAACTTGTGAACTCACTCAGTTTATACTGATTCAAATGTTTTTACGTGTCTTTCAGGAGATAACTAGGTAGCGCATGGAGTCACACTTAGAGCACCACACGCTGAACATCTAAAACAAGCTTTTTGGAAGATTTTGGTTTTATCCCCTCGATGCGCACGGTTACCCGCCGCGCAAGGGGATATGGCGAGGAAATCTTCAGTTTTATACTTGGATGTTTTTTTTTTGTAATCTTTGAACAATGTAACGTGTTTGTACTAAACTTCTCATGCGCAATAAAAATCTTTGAATGTTTTGCAATGGCCCGTGCTTAATTATCAATCCCCACTCGTGCGCGCCCGGCTGTTTCCGCCGCTCAGGGCCGGGTGTGACAGGAACCCTACGCACCTGTAGGGTCAATGACAGGCCGGTAGCCGCCAAACCCATCACCTGAACCTAAAGGAAATCCATCCAACAGGTCAGGCAGACGGGAAGGTGGCAAAGATCGGCGTGAAGCCCTGCGCGTACCTGATGGTCCGGCCATTGGTGCCGGTGGCGCGGGCATGGTGGCAGCCGCCGTGGTCGCCGACGTTGTCTCCGCCGCGGTCGCCGCCTCCTTAAAAGCAGCATTAACCGCCGGTTCCGTGAAGGATGCTGTAAAAATCGCGCACACGGCCGGCGGTGAAGTCATCTCGGCCGGAACAGTTGGTTCGACGGAGCGACCAACTGGACCGGCGGATGCAAGCGCAGGCGACTGGGTCGACGCCTCAGGAAGGCTGACCGAGCCTACCATCATTGGCGAGGAAGTACTCCCCTGCGTTTCACCCAGGATTGCGTCAACATCCACGCCTGCACAAAGAAGAAAGTGTTAAAAGAAAATTATTGACAAATCTACAAAGGCATTATGATTATACTTACGGGTTTTCTTGACCCTGAACGTACGGACGGGCGGGGAGGAACCCGATGGAGCCGGCCTCTTGGTACCGGTCACCGTCGTCTTCGTTGGTTCTCCGGAGGTAACGGTCGTAACCTCCGGAGCAGTGGTCTTCTCACCACCGGGCTTCCCCGCCACCTCTTCACTATCTGACTCCGTGTCAGATAGAACCACTGGATCAGCTGTGGCCTTCTCCTTCCCCTTCACGCCGGCAGCAGTCTTTTTCTTCCGCACCAACGGAGGACCTTCTGCGGATTCCTCAGAAGAAGAAATGTCAAGAACTCCAGCAGCAGGCACAGCATTGAGGGGTTCAGGGTAGAAGATAGGCTTACCAGGCCGTCGGTGGCTCAGGATCTCTTGACCCGGCGGGTAAACCTCCACGAACCGACTCGCAGTTTGCTCTAGGATGGGCAACTCGTTCTCGTCCAGAGCACGAGTACCCATCCGTGCGGGACCATCTTCCTCCCGCGGATTCAGGAGCGACTGTAGGTCGTTCCCCTCTGAAATCAACAAGAAAGTTAGAAAAAATCGAAGTCAGCAAAATGAAACAAGACGTACCATAAGGGACAGAGTTCGAACCATATTCAAGGACGATCGGAACCTTATCCGCATTCGCCGCCTTCCACACCCGGCTCATCCCCAGCATCACCATCGCCGACTCCGGAAAACGGAAAACCGGGGACTGGACCCGGGATATCTTCGAGAACCATTCCGCCTCCTCGTAGTTGAGGGCGGAAAGGTTCGGAAGCGCCTGGCCATTCTTGAACTTCATGGCGATGGGGATGGCGCGAGCGGATATGAAGAAGAACTCTCTCCTCCATGAGCGAAGACTCCGCTCGGTGGCACAAATCTTTAAACCCTTGATACGGGTTGTAAGAGTGTACCACCCCTGGATGCACCTCCAAGTGTAGAAGGTCATCAGACGGTCAACGAGGGGCTCAAGGCCCAGTATCCGGCACACCCACTCAAAGTGCCGGACCTTGGCAATGGCCATGGGGTGCAGCTCGGTCAAATGAACGCCGTGCCTCTCAAGGACACGATACACAAACTTTGTCAACGGGAACCTAAGGTTCCCGTAGACAAAGAATGCAGCATAAACCCCGATCTTGCCACTAGGGGCATCGTACACAGTATGGTGGGGTTCAGGAAACTCAGGCTCGAGAGACTCGAGCATGAACTTCCTGACGATATACTGGTACAGCTCGACAGGAAGAGAACACTGGCATTCGCCAGCAGTCTTCTGATCATCAGCATCGTGAGAAGACATGGTGGAAGAAAGAAGAGATTTCAGAGTAATGCTCTACTGAAAAAGAGAAATTCGCCGGAAATTACTGGAGAAGAAGAGATGAAAGTGGAAAGTGTGAATTGCAAATAACCCTCTCCCCCTTTATATAGTAATCGCAATTAATGCGGTGAATTTAATGCGGAGGAGAGAGAAATCGAATGTGCAATGAAACTATGACACGTGGCAAAAAGCAAGCTGGCAACAGCTGTTGAAAGGACGTATGCCAGTAATTTCGCGGCCACGCACCCAAAAAATCGCGCCCACGCGCCTGAAAAAGCGACTGGAATGACCATGTTCTGTCACGTCACCATAACTTCCTGCACGTCCTGACACAGTCAGAAGAAACCGTCGCACGACGTTTCAGAGGTTTATCTTTTCACCAACTCTTCGAATTTCAAAATTCAAAATTCGAAAATATTAAAAAGTAAGCGGGAAAATACCCCTTACCCCTTGGCAAGCAAGTAACCGTAAGACGGATGCGGGTACAGTGTAAAGGCAAAACCCTTCACATACCTAGCACCCGCAGGGAATTGAAGCCAAATAAACCTTGGCAAACAAGTAACCGTAAGCCGGCTGCGGGTACAGTGTTAAGGCAAAACCCTTCACATACCTAGCACCCGCAGGGAATTGAAGCCAAGAACCTTGGTGAACAAGTAACCGTAAGACGGATGCGGGTACAGTGTTAAGGCAAAACCCTTCACATACCTAGCACCCGCAGGGAATTGAAGCCAACTACCTCGGCAACCAAGTAACTATAAGACGGGTGCGGGTACAGTGTAAAGGCAAAACCCTTCACATACCTAGCACCCGCAGGGAATTGACGCCAGGAATACCTTGGAAGTAAAGTAAACGTAAGACGAGCGCAGGTACAGTGTTAAGGCAAAACCCTTCACATACCTAGCGCTCCGCTGGGAATTGAAACCAAGAAGGATCTTCTGGGCAATGCTTGCGGAAACGGAAATAACATCCCCGCATAGCGGGAACATCGAGAACTACGTTGTTTGAAGCTCCAGGATGGAATTGGTGGTCTTAACATAATTGATCACTATGTTCAAAACTACCAAAACCTCATGGAAAATACATACAACTGGGACTCAATGCTCCTGACTTGCGAGGAGGTTACAGACCTACCCGCATCATACCCAAAGACCAAGCAGGAAACTCGGGCATTTCTGCAAGTGACAAGGACTTCCGCGAAAAGAATCCCCATGGAAAACCTTACAAAACCCTTTTCAAAACCCTTTGCTCAAGTCCAAAAGTTCACCTCACTTTATTAAACACTCATGAGAAGAACATTGGACTGGGGGGACTTGAAGAGGTAGGTCCCAGCAGAGCCCAGTTGGACCCGCAAGACTCACCTTAAACAGGGACGTCTGCGCAGAGACCAACTGGATCCGCAGGACCAACCATGCTCAGAGACGTGACGTCCTTACGCGCAGTACGCAAGCTGGTCCCGCAGGAAATGCCTCCCAATGGTGAAGGACTCCGCCTGTCCCCGCAGCCTCGGATACAAGCCATTAGGGAAGGCCACCCGCGCAGCATGGCTACACGCACAAGGCACTTAGCTCTCATTCAGTGTCACCTGAAGGAATGAGCCAAGCCGGGAGCAATCCCGCACAGAGGCGGGAGGGGGAATACTCCCGCCCAAATAAGCCAGTCCGTATACTGAAGGATCTTTTACTGTACCTGACGAGGTATGGGCAAAAGATCTGATCAGAGATGCGACAGCTCACTGACAGCAGCATGGCAGACAGCACGCCACAGCACTGTGACCAATAGCCGCCGCCTACCCACCAACTCCTGCCATACCACGTGCCTAGCCTGTAGTTGGCAGAAGAGGAAGAGTGCACGACACGCCTGCTCTGTGTCAGCCGCTACCTATCCACCACTCACAGGCAGGGCACGTGCATAGGTTACAGTTGGTAGCGTGTTGGGCCGGCTAAACCCCTTGGAAACCTACCTTCGGCTATAAATACCACAAATGGTATGATCATCTCATCTTATCATATCTTAACACATTATCATCATATTATACCTGATATCTGCTCTAGCAATCTCTTAATATACTTTTATATTTAAAGAGCAATCTAGTCTGATTCTCACGCCGGAGGGTGGTCACAAGGAGGAACCCCCCCCCCCCTTCTCAGTGACGAGCTCACGGTGTCTGTTTTGCAGGTTATCAGAAGAACCATCTTCCAAGGGTCTAACCCCTCGTGGGAAACATCTCTCCAACCCCCAGGTTACCAGTAATCTGTCGTGGGTCCGGTTAGTGTTTCTTCAGCTAGCTTGTCCTCATTATGGATTTATGGGTGTGAAAATGAACGGAGAAGATATTAAAGTGAAGTCACGGATGAGGTTCTCCAAATGTAAACATAGAACTACAATGGAAGCATCAATTAGAGATTTTTTTTTGTCAAAACAGATAAGAGAAAAAATTATTTACTAAAACAGATAATTTAATAAGTATTTAATAAAACGGGTATTTTTTTCTTAAAAACTTCATTTTCTCACTTAAATCTTATTGGGTCATTGGATAAAAATATTTATTACATTTAGAAAAGCAAAGAAAAAGTTTCTAATAAATTTTAAACATTTTGTTAGAACATTATATTTTTATCAAAAGTTATTGTAATATTTTTAATTCTTTTTTATAAACGTTATTATGTAAACTAATATTTTTAATTCTTTTTTATAAACGTTATTATGTAAACTACGAACTAAGTTATTGATTAGGTTAGCTTTATTCCTTTTGATGTGATTCCAAATTTTATAAACTCTTTTTTAGCTAGTTAACTTTATTTTGTGCAAAAAAAATTACAGTATCTGTATAATATTTTAATATCTCGTTTATTAAAAAGGTTTGAATGGACTTTATTTTAAGGAGAATTATATATATGGATTGATTGTTAACAACTTTTTTTTGCGTATCATTAAAATACATAATATCTTTTATTCAATAACTAGTTTTTATCCTCCGTATTACGGGGGTTGTTTTATATTGTTTGTTCTAATATTTATTTAATTTTTTGAATTTATATTTTTTTATTGTATGAAAGTTAATAATATACTTATGGTTTGATGATAAATTGTTTCACAAATAAATGAGATGTTATAACCCGGTTTAATTAAAGCTATAAGGAATATATGGGTTTGGTAAGACTCATACCCATTAATTCGGGTCAAATGCATGAGAATCCTCCATTTAAAAATCAAGCAAATATGGTGACTCCAAAAAAAGGGGGAGCGATGTAACAACTCGTATTTTAAATTAGTATTTATTAAATCATAACCCAACCCGATTAATGTTCGAGAAATTTTTACCAATTAAAATATCGTGTTATCTAGTATTATTTTATTTTATTTTATTATTATATATAAATTAACTTTGAAACATATTCAATTATAACCCTAACCTATAATTTAATCTATTTTTGTTTCCACGTCTAAACTTTGAGGACCAACCTGTAATCTTTATAAAACCTATTACCCAAACCCATTTACCCTTATCCAAACCCGTATCTTAGATCCAAACCCGTAACCAAGTCAGTTTTCTTGTGCCTTAAACTTCGATGTGATATTGAAATTGAATTATGCATGGTGATCCCCTTACCTTATTCAGCTCCACCGAAGAATACAATTAGGAAATAACAATCAATAGAGATACGTATTCCTTATTGAACTCGTCGTCCTAACCCGTTTATGATTATACTATTGATCGACCACATTAATTCAATTAAGCATGCTCACACGATCCTCTACCCAGCAAAAAGAAAAGCCCCTTAACCAATTGAGTTTTCATTAACGTTTAAAGGTCTGTTCGTGATTGTATAGCGCCGACACTGTTACTACCTAATTAACCATCTTACAAGCATCGTAACAGGATATCTCGTCAGTATTCCCAAAGAGCTTGATCTACCTTTATTTTTCTTGTTGAATCATTTTCTCCTGCTTAATCGCCAAGGTGAGTAATCACTCCCATTTTTACTTATTTTAAATCTTTTGGGGACATATGTGTATCGTATCATATTTACGTATTATCTAGTATTCAAAACCGCAACTGTTAATCCTTGTATGTATACCGGTTTATGCCAAACTTGCTATTTGCTTACTTGCTTTGTTTGAATGCTGCTTGCTTATTTCGGCAACCGATGTCCATTTTTATGGTACGGTTTAGTCCTTGCTTGATAGCCAATGTCCATTTATATGGATTGATTGAGCCATTTCTTTATGGTTTGCTTTCTTTATAATTGTTTGATTGATTGTTCATGTGATATGGCTTAACTGTTTATTATCACAGGAACAGTTTGCAGCTTTCTTTATTTATTATATGTTATTACTGTTGTGTCTTAATCTGGTGTTTTACTCACTCAACATGTATTATTGACAAACCATCTATTTTATACGCATATGCAGGTTATCTCTTGAATTAGTTGCAAGACTTTGTGAAGATTTAGTGAAAAATTATATTAGAAAAGATAAAATCAAGAACTAAATTTGTGTTTATTATTTGTTTTATACCCATGAATTCGGGTCAAATGCATAAGAAGTATTCATTTAAAAATCAAGCAAATCTGGTTACTCCAAAAAAAGGGGAGCGACCACATCGCGACACGTAAGATTTTTTTGTCGTCGTTTATACAGAATATAGATATTAGATTATTAGGAGTGAGAATATGAAGTTTTCAAGAAAATACTTACTTTGGTAAATACTTTTCAAATTTTGGTAAATAATTTTTCCTCCCACTCTATTTTGATTAAAAATTCCCATAAATTTTATTATTTTAAAAAGTGAAATTTATATTTATTAATACTAGTTAACGATTATCAACATACATTTAATGGTATTATTTGGTGTTAATTAACTACGTAGTATTAAGTAAGGGAAAAATGAAAAAGCTATTAAGTAAATATATTTTGTGTTAGTCAATAATCATTTCTGTTTCCGACTTCCGTTAAATATATAGAAAACGTATCTTTCAAGAATGTCATTTGACTCATTTTATTTATCCAATAAATACGACTAATATATTATTTTACCCATTATAATAAATAAAAAATGTCATTATTAAAATTAGAATTAATGATTTCTATATGATAATTTAATATGACGTTTTCAATATATCTGACTCAACTTAAGGATTTAAGCAAATTTTCTATAATATCAATAGTTTGTTTACAACAAGTTTGACTTCTTATAATAAATATTTGAAAGTTATCTAAAGTAGTCAAAGATAATAAAAGTATAAAATATACTAGTGTTATATAAACTAGTATTTAACCGTTATGTAAAAGAAACTATCATATATGCCAAACGCGTAAAGTCGCTAGGCTTTGGCATTTCCTACAAATGCCCCATGGGAACAAATCGAGTTGTGTTGATCCAAAGAAAGAGAACAAAAAGCGAAGCTAAGAAATCATGAAACAAAACCCTTAAAGTTCATTGCTAATGATCTAATATGATGGATTCTAAGACTTAGGTCTTTTTTTGTTTAATATTTGATTAACCAGGATTGATTGAGTGTGAAGTACATATATGAAGAAGCGTGGATCGACTCACTGGTAGACGATCTACTTTCCTCGGGTGTGATTATACTATTTCACCGATGGTTTTCTTGGATCTGGGTTCTTCCACCTACAAAATGAACAGCACCGTCAACTTACCCCTCAGAAAGGGACAGAGGGGTCCTCTTTGGGGTAACCCTCCGGTGTGAGAATAAGTATTTGTGGGAGAAGATAATAATATCAGAGTAAGGAAATCTGGAGAGTATTGCTTAATAGCTGAATACTCTGTAATTGGATGTGATTATGTGTTACTGGCTGTAACTGTCTGATTGAATGTAATTGAATATGATTGAATGTCTCTCCTTGTGGAGTTGATGCTGTATTTATAGTGCTAGGGTTTCCACTGATTGAGCTCAGCCTTGTTGGCCTCCTCCAATTGATTTGCGCCACGTGTCTTTGGGGACACCTGGTGCTTTTTCATTGGTTATAATCACGTGGTAGCACATGGGTTATGCTGAGTTGTCCACCTTTCATTTGGCAGCTGTCAACATCAGCATATTCTTATTCCTTAAAAAGATACCTTCTGGAAGGTTGTCTGACGTGCACAATCAAGGTTGCCCTAATCCTGATTTGGATAAGGACGAGGTTGATTATGTGCATGTGTGATATGCGCAAATCCTGAGGATGCGCGAGGTCTTCTCTTTATTCTCACGCGCAGATGTTTCATGCGCAGATGTGATATGCACGAGCATGTGATATGCGCCGCGCGCTGATACGCCACGCGCATATGTGATATGCGTGAGCATATGTGATGCGTGAGCATATGTGATGCCTGGGCATATGATGCCTGGGCATATGATGCCTGAGCATGTGTGGTGCCTGGGCATATGATGCGTGAGCATGTGATGCGTGAGCATATGTGATATGCGCCATGCGCATAGGTTTTGGCTTTGTGCCTTCATAATGTCTTGATTTCAAGCCTCTTGTCTATATCTTGTGGGTTGACCCGCCTTGCTCGGTGTTGAGGCGGGTACATACCTCTTCAAGCCCCCCCAGTCTAATGTGTGTCTTGTCTCGCGCGAGCGGGGCAAGATAGATATTAGACTTAACAGTTTGCTCTTTTAGTAGGGGTTTGTCTTTTTCCTCTTATTACTCATCGTTGCGCGAAATTCTATCCTTTTTGTTGCAAACGAATCGTCCCTGTACGTGGTTGGTTGTTGCTGACGTGGGTCAGTGATGGAGACGTGTCAGACCTTTCGTGTGCTCGAGGTGCTACAGTTGCCTTTCGTGTCCCCTCACATGCTGTCAGGGACACGTGTCGCGCTCGCGTTGGTCCGTTCCTGCGAGTGGTGGCGCGTGAACTCTGGCAGCAGCTGTAAATTTTATTTTCGTGTCCCCTCACACAGTGTCAGGGACACGTGTCTCGCTCGCGTTGGCTTACACCTGCGAGTGGGGGCGTTTGAAGTCCGATCAGCACGAAATTTTCTCTCTCCTGGGCCTATAAAAGCCAGCCCTTAGAGTTTTTTTATCCTTCATCTTCTTGTTTATTCTTCTGAGCTTTTCTTTCTTTCATTCTATTACTTTTCTTCTGCTTCCAGATTTCTGTTGTTCATCGTTTGTTTGTTGTCACAGTTGTATGTCTGATAGCTCAGACAACACAATCTCCCCCATCCATTGCCGTAGAAAATCGTTAGTAATGTCTACATTGAAGAAGACAGGCAAGGGGAAGAAGGCTGCTGAGGGCTCATCGGAGGAGGTAGGGAGGACCAAGGCCGTGAAGAGGTGAAATGAAATCCCCTGCAAATTGAGGCAGGCTGATCTTGACAGCCTTATCGTCTCTCAGGGTTTTCTCCCTGTGTTTGGCTGCATGTTGCCTGGGGCCGGGCAAACGGCGGCGGACCCGCCTACCGGCTATATATCCCTTTATAGCCATTTTTTCACCCACTGCAACCTTCGTCTCCCGATGACAAGGTTTGTGGGTGCACTGCTTAAGTTTTATGGGATTCATATATCCCAAGTCCATCCGTTTGGACTTGTGCGCATGACTCACTTTGAGTTCATGTGCAAATCCCAGCGCGAGGAGCCCACCCCTCGGCGCTTTCAGTTCTTTTATAAGCCCAAGATCCAAGATTCTTGGTTCCCCTTTATTCCTCGCAGTCAGAAGGTTAAGTGCTCCACTGTTTCATTCAAGAGCCTTCATGACTGGTCTGAGAGGTTTTTTTACATCAGGGCTGGTGTGATCCCCATCCGTATGACCATGCGCGCGATATCTTCTGCGCCTGCGGATGTGGGTGTCCTCAAGAACCCAACTGGCGCCTGGGTTAATAAGTTGACCGCTGAACCATCCCCCGCCAAGAACATTTGTGAGGAGGCGCTGGTGGGGGTTGGTATGAGCAGGAGGTGGGCGGACAGCGCGACTGAGCCCGTTATCCAAGTCGACGGCTTGTGTAAGTTTATCTCATTGCTTTACTTCTGCGCGAATATAATTCCTTTTGCTGATATCATTCGACTTGTTTTGTTCAGTCACCAAAGAGTATATCCACGCCGCATATGATGAGCATATGGAGGGTGGCTCCGTCGCGCTCGGCGCTGGGGAGGTTGGTTTCCCCGATCGCTTCGATGACATGTTCATCCCTGTTGATCTGGGATTTGTCTTCGACAGCGATGCGCCTGGTAAGCCTTTGTACTTATGCATTTTCCTTTATAATACCAAATTTTGCTAACACTTCTGTTGCGTGTATTGTAGATGCGCTCGAAAACTACGAGCTGGAGCTCGCGGAAGAGGAGGAGGAGGAGGAGGCGCCCCAACTAAAGCGTAAAGCTAAGGGGAAAACTGGCGCGGGGGCCAGTAAGAAACAGAAGAAAGATGTTGCCCCTGTTGTTCAGGATCCTCCTACTCAGGCGGGGGGATTTGGGAAAACCCAGGAGTTTACCACCAAGGTTTCCTTGTCTTCCCTGCCTCAAAAAGTGGGCAGACCTTCTGTCCACCTGAGGTATGGTGCCACTACCTCCTCCCTTCGCGCGGCGGAAAAGGGAAGCGGTGTTGCGCCTTCGACAGGTATACTTTACTTATCCTTTGCTTATCTTTTATGGTTATATGAGCGCGATTCTGATTGAATTTCTAATGAATCTTTGCTCACTCAAATGTTTGTAGGGCCGGCGACAGCGCAACAAGATGCCGAGGCTGCGCCGGAGGTCGCTTCGAAGTCCCCTGTTTTACCCTCAAAGAAGGGTAGAATGGACTTCATGGCGATGTTTGCTTCGCGAACGGAGTTGCGCCAAGGTACGTATTGCGCTCTTTTTTTTCTGACTTTCTTTTAGATTTAGTCATGAACCATTTCTTGTTGTTGATTTTTTCATAGAAGCCGTAGCTGGCGTACAAGCTGCTGGCGGCACTCCTGGCGCCGGTGCCAGCGCCGTTGGCTCTGCTCCTGCTCCTGCCAGCGATGAATCTCCCCTCATTGGGATTACTAAGGAGCAGGAGGCCGTTTTGCGCGCCGACCTGGCGGCGTCGAGACCTCCCTCACCTCCTCCTGCGCACAGCCCTCCTCGCGAGACCGATTTTGGCTCTAGGTCGCAGGAGAAAAGGCCTGTTTCCGAGGAGGAAGAGGAGTTTGAAGTTGAAGACTCCGACCACGGTCGCGCCAGTCCTGCAGCGCCACGAGGCTTCGCGGCTGAGCCTTCTCGTGGGGCTGGCGCTGACTTTTCTGCTTCATCCCCGCAGGTATATGTTATTTTTTGCTCCGCTACGCGGACTTCCATCTTAATGTTTTGATGACTTAGATAATTACTTTGTTTTTGCAGGAAGCCGATCACATTTATCGCCCGAGATGGAATATTACTGAAGACAGCACATTTCAGTCCATGGGTGTGTGTGCGGAATTCTGGGCTCATGCTGTGCCTCCATCTGAAAGGAGGTTCCAGGAGGACCGCGCTCGCGACGACTTGCTCAACGATCATATGTTTGCTGGGTCGGCCTTCTTTGCTGCCTCCCAAGAGCTTCGCTATGATTACGTAAAAGTACGTGATGCTCTTGCGGAAGCCAAGCAAGAGGCTAAGGTGTCTGCTTGGCATCTTTCTGATGCTCGCGAGAGAGCTGAGAAGCTCCAAGCAGAGCTCAGTGAGAACAGAGCAAGTGCCAACAGCGCCTTCGTGAAGCGCGGTCATGAGCTTCAGGCTGCGCGGGAGAAGCTGCAGGCGGCGGAGGCGGACGCGGCCAAGTACGCGCGCAGAGCGCGCGACTTGGAGCTGGAGGCGGAGGCGCGTGACCAAGCTCTTGTCCAGTCTATCACTGAAAATCATCACTGGAGAGTGAGGTTGCGCGCCTGAAGAAGGAACTGGCGTCCGCGCAGGCCGAGAAGGATGAAGCCTTGGCGATGGCAGCGTTTAGCCAGGAAGCACTTGATTCTGCGAGGGCGGAAAAGGAAGAAGCCTTGGCGGCAGCAGCGTCTGACAAAGAGGAGCTAAAAAAGACTAAGGAAACTGTTAAACTCTCAGGTTCCTGCCCTCGAGACGACTGTTTCTTCTCTCGCGCAGGATCGCCAATGGCTAGTCTCACAGGGCATGACTCGTTGCGCTTATGCGATGAAATATTCAGACGAGTTTCAGGCCCTTGTGATGGATTGCAACGCTGCCGCGCGCTTGGTGGGTCGAGCTGAAGGGTTTAAGGATGGCTATGAATATGGTATGCTGAAGAAGAACCCATCCGAATACCCTTATCAGAGCGACGTTGCCTGCGCGGACATGGCCGCGATGGGAGAGAAGTATTTGAATACTCCCATTCCCATCCTTGGGCAGGTACTTTAACTTTAATGAGATTACTTTGATTTATTTTTCAAGTAATTTTGTACTCATATTTTTGCTTATGATTTGCAGATATCCGCGCTTGCTGACCAGCCCGACCTCGGCGCGCTAAAGAAATTACTTGACGAGTGCGAAGGGGCTGGTGGCGGCGATGATGGCGCGGGGAATGCTGCTCCTGCTAGCGGCTCTGGCGTGGCCAAAGGATCCGCTCCTGACACTGTTGTGCTAGAAGACTCCATTCAAGATGAACAACTTGACTATGGTCAGTTTGGAGATGATGAGGAGCAGGCTGCGCCAGATGCTGAGGGCGATGATGAGGATGATGAAGAGGCTGATGTCAACGTGGAGACTTGAGAAGCCCTTCATGTTTTTTATTTTTATTTGTAGTTTGTATCTCATCTTGTAAACTTGTAAATTTCAATGCTTTGGAATGAAATTTTGTTTTTCCCTTCTTCGCATCTTGCGCATTCCCATTCATATCTTTATATCGCATGTTTGCTTGTTGAAAATAAGATATGCTTGCACTTTGGAATAAGAACAAGGTTGTAAGGAATTTATTATACTTAACCCTTGTCATATTGTAAGTGATTTTGCCATATCTTGATTATGTTGACACGTGTGTTGGCGTTTTCATTATTCCTCTTTTGTGCGTTGTTATCGCGCATGGAATTATGAGTTTTTTAGCCTTTACGTGTCAATATGTGTTACTCAGATATCCATTACAATTTCATGCGCGACCTCGACCTGAGACCTTAACAACTATGTTTTGGCATTCGCTTTGCCTTAGTTGTGCTTAGGTATTTTTATGGTCAGTCTGCGCAGCATGTAGGATGGATGTTGTGAGTGATTTGAGCTAAGGCTCACATTATTGGGCTAAGGCCCTGAGCTAAGGCTCATATTATTGGGCTAAGGCCCTGACGTTTTAGAGTTATGACTCATTAACGCGTTTGAGCTTGAAGCTCGCGCATGTATGTTTTACTTCGTTTTATTTCGTTTTGATGTCAATACAATGTTATCATATTGCTCAAAATTAATAAAGGGAAGTGTGAAACATGTATGCAAAAGGTAATAGAATTGGGCTAAGGCCCTTACGTTTTAGAGTTAAGACTCGTTAACGCGTTTGAGCTTGAAGCTCGCGCATGTATGTTTTACTTCGTTTTTATTTCGTTTTGATGTCAATACAATGTTGTCATATTGCTCAAAATTAATAAAGGGAAGTGTGAAACATGTATGCCAAAGGTAATAGAATCCACATTAAGAGAAGATAGCGCGTATCATTATTCATAATGGCTTAAAAAGCCTTGATTACAAACTTGACAATTTTTTACATGAAACATTTTCTGAGCTGTGCCGCGTTCCATGCGCGCGGGATCTTCTTTCCATTCAAATCTTTTAAGGCGTATGCGCCTTTTCCCAATTCTTCCGAGACTTGATAAGGTCCCTCCCAATTGGGGGACATTTTTCCCGGGGGTATCGCGCGGCTTGCTTCATTGTTTCGAAGGACAAAATCATTTTTCTTGAAGTGGCATTCTTTCACGCGCTGGTTGTAATATTTTTCCAGTTTTTTCTTGTATTTGGCTTCACTGATGATAGCCGCCTCTCTGCGCCCTTCAAGTAAGTTGAGATCCAACCTTCTTTCGCGCTCGTTATCAATCTTGCTCATCATGAGCACTCTATGGGATGGGCATCCAATTTCTGCTGGAATCATTGCCTCTGTTCCATAGGTTAGGCTGAACGGGGATTCGCCATTGCTGGTTTTGCTTAATGTCCTGTGTGCCCACAGGACATTAAGTAGCTCTTCGACCCATGAATGGGATTCTCCCTCTAACCTTTTCTTCAGCCCATTCAGCAAGCTTTGGTTAGCGCGTTCCACTTGGCCATTCCCCTGAGGGTGATAAACTGAAGTGAAAATTTGGTTGATGCGCAATTCCTTGAGCCAGCTGGATATCTTCTTGTCAGTGAATTGCTTGCCATTATCGCTCACAATTTCCATGGGCAAGCCAAAACGGCATATGATGTGGCTCCAGATAAACTGCTTCATCGCTTCGGCTGTTATTTTTGCTAGTGGCTTGGCTTCCACCCATTTTGTAAAATAATCTACTGCCACTACCAAAAATATTACTCGCCCAGGCGCTTGCGGTAGGGGACCCACAATGTCGATTGCCCATTTGTGGAAAGGCCATGCTGAGGTTACTGGAATCAAGTTGTTCTTTGGCCGCATGGTGTTTGGCGCATAGCTCTGACATGCTTTGCATTTTTGGATCTCCTTTAGAGCGTCCAAGTACATGCCTGGCCAATAGTAACCTGCGTTCATTGCCTTGGCAACCACCATGCGCGGGCCAGCATGTATTCCACAGATTCCTTCGTGTATCTCTCTGATCACATAGCTTGCTTCCTCAGCATCTAGGCATTTCATGAGCGGCCCAAGATAAGAGCGTCGATAAAGTGTACCATCAAGCAGTTCATAGTTTTGCGACTTGTGTCTTATCTTCCTCGCCTGTGCGCGATCGTCTGGTACTCTTCCCTCCTTCAAGAATTCCATTATTGGAGTTATCCATGATGAAGGGGTTGTATGAGTTACAAGGACAGACTTCGCCCCCACCGACGGGTTGCTCATTACTTCTACTCTGACATCTTTGCCAAAGTGATCGAAGCTGGTTGATGCCATCTTACTCAGCGCGTCTGCAGATTTGTTTTCACTGCGCGGAATATGAATGATTCTGAAGCAGTCAAATTGCTCGATGAACTTTTTCGCCTGCTCTAGATACAGAGGCATGGTGTTCTCCTTGGCATCATAAAGGCCATTGACCTGTGCTGCTACCAAGTATGAATCAACATGGGCCTCTAGCTTTTTAACCCCGAATTTGTGCGCGATGCGCAGGCCAGCCAGCAGGGCTTCATACTCAGCCTCATTGTTGGTGCTCTTGAAATCCAACCTGATGGCGTAAGTATATTCATGATTCTCTGGATCCACCAGTTTGAGGCCTGCACCGGACTCTTCATTGTTTGAAGCTCCGTCAGTGAACAATCTCCAAACATTTTCTTCCTCATTGGCTCGCGGAGGGTCTACCTCGCGCTGAGCCTCTTCAATTTTTCCTTCGGGGACTTCTGCAATGAAATCAGCCAAGACTTGTCCCTTTATTGCTGGACGGGGCTTATAGGAGATCGTGTGCTCTCCTAATTCCAGCGCCCACTTTGTCAGCCTTCCCGAGAGCGCGGGGCGCCGCAAAACTTGCTGGATGTTGTAACCAGTCAGAACTTCAATGGGATGACCATTGAAATATCTATGAAGCTTGCGCGACGCGTGTGTTAGTGATAAAACTAACTTTTCCATGATAGAGTATCGCGTCTCAGGATCTGTCAGCACCCGACTCACATAGTATATTGGCGTTTGGATTCCCTTGCGATCCACCAATAATACTGCGCCAATGGCGCGCTCTCCTGCTGATAGGTATAATGTCAAAGTTTCACCAGGAAGTGGAGCTGTGAGCGCGGGCAGATTTATCAAACATTCCTTTATCTCCCTGAAAGTTTGCTCGGCCTCAGGAGTCCATTTGAATTGGCTTTTCTTTAAGCAATTCCTCAATGTGTTGACAAATGGGGTAGATTTGCTTGCATGGTTCGCTAGGAACCTGTTGATTGAAACCAATCTACCATTCAGCTTCTGGACCTCTTTCATGGTGGATGGCGAGGGCATGTCAAGGATGGCCTCCACCTTCTCAGGGTTCACCTTGAAACCATCCTTGGTGACCATTACACCTAGAAATTTTCCCTCTAGTACGCCGAAAGTGCATTTGCTCGGATTGAGCTTCATGTTAACTTCCTTTAGGCGCCCAAGGGTTTCTTCGATGTCTTTGAGCATTTGCTTTTCCTCCCTACTTTTGATCACCAAATCATCCACATAGACTTCTAGGTTTCTTCCAATTTGCTCGTTGAAAACAGCATCCATAAGTCTTTGGTAGGTGGCGCCCGCATTCTTCAAGCCAAAGGGCATTTTTGTGTAGCAAAAAACACCCTTGTCGGTTCTAAATGCGGTCTTGTCCTCGTCTTGTGGTGCCATTTGAATCTGGTGATAGCCCTTGTAGGCATCCAGGAAACATTTGAGTTTGAATGGCGCCACGGAGTCCACCTTTGCGTCGATGTTTGGGAGGGGGTAACAATCTTTTGGGCACGCTTTGTTGAGGTCTTTGAAGTCAATGCACATCCTCCACGACCCGTTACTTTTCTTTACCATCACAGGATTGGCTACCCACGTCTGGTATCGTATCGGGCGGATGATGTTTGCGCGCAGTAAATCCTCAACCTGCTCATTCATGGCCCTCGCTTTCTCATCCCCCATGACTCTCTTCTTTTGAGCAATTGGCTCTACAGACTTGAACGTGTTGAGGGAATGTTGTGCCAGGTCTCGCGGAACCCCAGTCATATCAGAGTGTTGCCACGCGAAGACCGACATATATGCTGTGAGCAATCTTTTCATTCTCATCCTCGTGTCGTCTGATATCGTTGCGCCAATTGTGATATTCTGCTCCGGGAATTTTGGGTTGAGAATCCATTCCTCTGGCGCGTTGTCTGCCATTGGAAGTTTCATTCTCCCCTCCCGCGGAGTACTTGTTACTGCACACAAATGATCCCGGTATACAAAAGTTACCCCTGTTGGTGTTGGGAACCCCAACGCGCCGTGCGCTGGCGACGGTATGGCGTTGAATTGGGCAATCGTTCCCCTACCCAAGATCATATTGTGGCAAGAAGTGGTGGGCAAAACCAAGAAGTTAACAACTTCGGCTCGCTTGTGTTTCTCATCCCCCATGGTTAGTTCAAATTGTATTTGACCTAGGGGATGAATGATTTCATTTGAAACACCAGAGATTGGTGCATTCACAATTTCAAGCCTTGCTTGGTCTGCCGGATCCAGTTTTCTGAAACATTGCTCATACATGATGTCTGATTCGCTGCCAGTGTCCACCAGGACTTTTGACACTTCGTAATGAGCAATATGTGTAGTGATGACAAGAGGACTGCTGATAGAAGGGCCTCCCCTGATTCTTGGGAAGATTACTTGTTGCTCGCGCCAATCTCCTTGGATTTGCGCGCTTCTCTTTCTTGATGTTTGCCCTTGCCTTCCTCCCTCGGCTACACAGATTCTTTTGTACTTTTTGCTGGCAGAGGCTCCTTCTGGTTGTTCATTTTCTGGTCTTGAGTTTTTTACCAGGTGAGCCAGCTTGCCTGATTTCACATCCTTTTCAATTGCATCCTTCAAGTGGTGGCATGCATCAGTGTTGTGTCCTGTGGACTTGTGAAACTCACAGTACTTGCCACTGTCTGATGGTCCCTTGTAGTGTAGTGGCTTGGGGCTTTTGAATTGGACATTCTCAGTGCTTAACACCTGTGAAGGCGTTTTAGTGAGGGGAGTCCATATTCTTGGCAGAGGTCTGTTAGGATCTCTGCCGCCTTCCCTCTTGTCACCCTCCCCGCGATTACGAACATCTTTTTGGGGCTGGGGTGAGCTTGGTTGCGCCTGCTTTTCTGCGGAAGAAAAACTGGTTGGTTGCAACCTGGACCATACAGAGTTCTGTTTGCCCCTTTTTTCTTTGCTGCGCGGTGACTCAGCTTGATGCGCTCTTTCTCTTGCCCTATCTTGGGCAATTTGTTTTTCATTTCTCGCGAAAACTCGCGATGCTTCCATTAACTTGGCCCACGTGGTGGGCATGCCATCTCTGCTTACGAGAGCTCGGCGGAGTTGATCACTGCGCGCGCCTTGTATAAAGGCCACGCGCAATAGTTGCTCAGTGATACCTCCGATTGCCAGAGACTCCTGATTGAAACGAGTGATGTAGTCTTCAATCGTTTCATCATTCCTGCGCACGCAGTGCATGATGTCATCAGGGTCGCGCGTGTGTCTGCGCTGCTGTACAAAGTGGGCTTGGAACTTTTCCAATAGTTCCTCGAACCCATCAATTTGCCCAGTCGGCAAGCTCTCGAACCAGACACGCGCCGCGCCCGTGAGGCAGCGAGCAAACATGTGAAACCATGTTGGCATCGTCCAGCTCTCTAGGTTTCCCATGTTGTAAAAACCTTGCAAGAAATCGTCTGGATCTGTTGTGCCGTCATATTTGCCCAAACCACTTGGCATCTTGGTTTTGTGCTGGATGGGAGCCTTCGCGATGCGCTCAGTGAACTTTGAATGTTTCACCAAGATTGGTGGTCTGTACGGTGTGGTTACGTCCACTTGCCCTCTAACTGGTGGGCTGTACGGTATTTGCAGATCCAGATCGGCTCTGGCTCCAGGCGCCATGTTCACGTGCGCGCGGAGCTGTGAGCCTCCTGCATGAGTATCTCGCGTCTTCCTCATGCTGTGCACTTCTTCATCACTGAACTCAGTGTGTGCAGTGTGAACAGAATGTCTTTCTTCCGGCGCGCGCGCCCTTTTTGTTCCATGAACAGTTTGCTTATCAAACGCTTGCCTTTGTGTTAAGTCGGCTAACTTTTTCTGTTTGACCATCTCATTATACTTGTCCATTAGACGCCGCTGCTCGTTTATGAGCCATTCTTTAGGGTCATTTGTTTCATCTTCTGGACCCATTGGTCCTTTTTGTTTCGCGCCGGCAAGATTTTGTAACGTGAGATCGTCTGGAGGAGTTTCAGTCTGGCCATGAGGAGTTGTGATGAAGGGACGGTTACTGGTGGTGCGCGTAGAATCACGCGGCACCCTCAGAAACTGTTGTCCCTCATTAACATCCTCACGTTCAATATCCTCCAGAACTTAATCAACGTTACGAACGCCAGAAACCATGGTGAAAATTTGTTTTTTTATAGATCTGATGAGATCTTGTTGCCGTTGTAACAGTGGATGGCGCCAATGAAGAAGCGTGGATCGACTCACTGGTAGACGATCTACTTTCCTCGGGTGTGATTATACTATTTCACCGATGGTTTTCTTGGATCTGGGTTCTTCCACCTACAAAATGAACAGCACCGTCAACTTACCCCTCAGAAAGGGACAGAGGGGTCCTCTTTGGGGTAACCCTCCGGTGTGAGAATAAGTATTTGTGGGAGAAGATAATAATATCAGAGTAAGGAAATCTGGAGAGTATTGCTTAATAGCTGAATACTCTGTAATTGGATGTGATTATGTGTTACTGGCTGTAACTGTCTGATTGAATGTAATTGAATACGATTGAATGTCTCTCCTTGTGGAGTTGATGCTGTATTTATAGTGCTAGGGTTTCCACTGATTGAGCTCAGCCTTGTTGGCCTCCTCCAATTGATTTGCGCCACGTGTCTTTGGGGACACCTGGTGCTTTTTCATTGGTTATAATCACGTGGTAGCACATGGGTTATGCTGAGTTGTCCACCTTTCATTTGGCAGCTGTCAACATCAGCATATTCTTATTCCTTAAAAAGATACCTTCTGGAAGGTTGTCTGACGTGCACAATCAAGGTTGCCCTAATCCTGATTTGGATAAGGACGAGGTTGATTATGTGCATGTGTGATATGCGCAAATCCTGAGGATGCGCGAGGTCTTCTCTTTATTCTCACGCGCAGATGTTTCATGCGCAGATGTGATATGCACGAGCATGTGATATGCGCCGCGCGCTGATACGCCACGCGCATATGTGATGCGTGAGCATATGTGATGCGTGAGCATATGTGCCTGGGCATATGATGCCTGAGCATGTGTGGTGCCTGGGAATATGATGCGTGAGCATATGTGATATGCGCCATGCGCATAGGTTTTGGCTTTGTGCCTTCATAGTGTCTTGATTTCAAGCCTCTTGTCTATATCTTGTGGGTTGACCCGCCTTGCTCGGTGTTGAGGCGGGTACATACCTCTTCAATATACAACCGATAAGTTCATTATGATAAAACATTATAGCCTTTGGATGATTTTGACCACCCACTTTACTTCTAAATATCTCTATTCATTAAGGTAAAATCCAAGAGTTAAAGGGCCATATTAAGCCGTTTAAACAGCCCATTTACATGGTTATACGGTTTAATAAAAACCTAAATGTTTGTAAAAGTTAAAACGTGTGATGTGACGAATAGTAGGAGACTAGGAGTACGCATCCAGCATCCACTCGGAAGGAAGATAAACACCTTTGAGATGAGTATTGTTGGGTTTAAGTGGTTGACTGCACGTTCATCACCAGGAAAAAGAATTGTAACTGACTATGTTAAGTAGGCGCATCGATGCTTATGTACTATCGTTCAAAAGTCAACATATTCTCATTTTGTCAAAACAAATATGTCAAACCTAGGGACCATGCATATGTGCAACACTGTTGTTATTAAACAAATTAATAGTCATGTTTCGCAGCCCTGCCCTGACCTACATATGGAGTCGAAAGTCAACTTTAATATATTTAACTATGTGACATTGACAATCATCTTTTGTTCGCGTTATACGGATAATATATACGCACAGTACTGAGATGTGAACAACGTACACCCCTAATTAATTTTAACAAGTTCGATCTATCCGATTCTGAGCCCTCCTCCATACAAAATAGTTCACTTTAGGAGAAACCCAATTGTTCCATTGTTGTTTGTAACTTTCCTGTCTGTTAGATCGCGATCTTAACCGCACCTTAAAGCCTTAGATAGTGCACTCAACTAATGATCATCCAGGCTTTAAACTGTTGTATAGTAAAGCAATACTAATTCAATTATTTTGAAGAGCTAAAACGAATAATAAATATTTAAGTTTATTTGATTAAAAGAAAAACACATTAAATTTCAGTCACAACAGTATTGACGTTACTTCTAGAAGTGTTAAGAATAAGACATGTCCTATCTTTATGATTAAAACTAATTTGTTTCAACCACCAAGCATTATTGTCTTTTTTTTTTTTGTTATCATTAAGACCATGTGTAATGGCAACGTTGCCACCAACGTTTTGACCGAAAACGCGG
The DNA here is from genome assembly GCF_021521415.1 of Bidens hawaiensis. Taxonomy (NCBI): domain Eukaryota; kingdom Viridiplantae; phylum Streptophyta; class Magnoliopsida; order Asterales; family Asteraceae; genus Bidens; species Bidens hawaiensis. The sequence continues at coordinate 100 of NW_027497324.1, read as the reverse complement.
GGGTACACCGCCCCCCTGCGTTATAGGATATGTTATTTTGGCTGCGTTGTATACAAAACGCAAGAAATGACACACAAATCCAAAAAAATAGCTGTTGGGG